>NW_028142001.1:511420-561793 GCF_055691185.1 Crinia signifera | reverse complement strand
TACCCTGTGCTGCCATCTCCCTCTCGCCATGCTGTGTGTGTACCGGGGGGGCTATGTAATCCTGTATTATACCCTGTGCTGCCACCTCCCTCTCGCCACGCTGTGTGTGTACCGGGGGGGGCTATGTAATCCTGTATTATACCCTGTGCTGCCATCTCCCTCTCGCCATGCTGTGTGTGTACCGGGGGGGGGGGGGCTATGTAATCCTGTATTATACCCTGTGCTGCCATCTCCCTCTCGCCATGCTGTGTGTGTACCGGGGGGGGGCTATGTAATCCTGTATTATACCCTGTGCTGCCACCTCCCTCTCGCCATGCTGTGTGTGTACTGGGGGGGCTATGTAATCCTGTATTATACCCTGTGCTGCCATCTCCCTCTCGCCACGCTGTGTGTGTACCGGGGGGGGCTATGTAATCCTGTATTATACCCTGTGCTGCCATCTCCCTCTCGCCATGCTGTGTGTGTACCGGGGGGGCTATGTAATCCTGTATTATACCCCAGTGCTGCCATCTCCCTCTCGCCATGCTGTGTGTGTACTGGGGGGGCTATGTAATCCTGTATTATACCCTGTGCTGCCATCTCCCTCTCGCCACGCTGTGTGTGTACCGGGGGGGCTATGTAATCCTGTATTATACCCTGTGCTGCCATCTCCCTCTCGCCATGCTGTGTGTGTACCGGGGGGGCTATGTAATCCTGTATTATACCCCTGTGCTGCCATCTCCCTCTCGCCACGCTGTGTGTGTACCGGGGGGGGGGCTATGTAATCCTGTATTATACCCTGTGCTGCCACCTCCCTCTCGCCATGCTGTGTGTGTACCGGGGGGGGGGGGGGCTATGTAATCCTGTATTATACCCAGTGCTGCCATCTCCCTCTCCCCATGCTGTGTGTGTACCGGGGGCGCTATGTAATCCTGTATTATACCCTGTGCTGCCATCTCCCTCTCGCCATGCTGTGTGTGTACCGGGGGGGCTATGTAATCCTGTATTATACCCTGTGCTGCCATCTCCCTCTCGCCATGCTGTGTGTGTACCGGGGGGGGGGCTATGTAATCCTGTATTATACCCAGTGCTGCCATCTCCCTCTCGCCATGCTGTGTGTGTACCGGGGGCGCTATGTAATCCTGTATTATACCCTGTGCTGCCATCTCCCTCTCGCCACGCTGTGTGTGTACCGGGGGGGCTATGTAATCCTGTATTATACCCTGTGCTGCCATCTCCCTCTCGCCATGCTGTGTGTGTACCGGGGGGCTATGTAATCCTGTATTATACCCTGTGCTGCCATCTCCCTCTCGCCATGCTGTGTGTGTACCGGGGGGCTATGTAATCCTGTATTATACCCTGTGCTGCCATCTCCCTCTCGCCATGCTGTGTGTGTACCGGGGGGCTATGTAATCCTGTATTATACCCTGTGCTGCCATCTCCCTCTCGCCACGCTGTGTGTGTATCGGGGGGCTATGTAATCCTGTATTATACCCTGTGCTGCCACCTCTCTCTCGCCATGCTGTGTGTGTACCGGGGGGCTATGTAATCCTGTATTATACCCTGTGCTGCCATCTCCCTCTCGCCACGCTGTGTGTGTACCGGGGGGGCTATGTAATCCTGTATTATACCCTGTGCTGCCATCTCCCTCTCGCCATGCTGTGTGTGTACCGGGGGGCTATGTAATCCTGTATTATACCCTGTGCTGCCATCTCCCTCTCGCCACGCTGTGTGTGTACCGGGGGGGGCTATGTAATCCTGTATTATACCCTGTGCTGCCATCTCCCTCTCGCCATGCTGTGTGTGTACCGGGGGGCTATGTAATCCTGTATTATACCCTGTGCTGCCCTCTCCCTCTCACCATGCTGTGTGTGTACCGGGGGGGGGGGCTATGTAATCCTGTATTATACCCTGTGCTGCCATCTCCCTCTCGCCATGCTGTGTGTGTACTGGGGGGGCTATGTAATCCTGTATTATACCCTGTGCTGCCACCTCCCTCTCGCCATGCTGTGTGTGTACCGGGGGGGGCTATGTAATCCTGTATTATACCCTGTGCTGCCATCTCCCTCTCGCCATGCTGTGTGTGTACCGGGGGGGCTATGTAATCCTGTATTATACCCTGTGCTGCCATCTCCCTCTCGCCATGCTGTGTGTGTACCGGGGGGGCTATGTAATCCTGCATTATACCCTGTGCTGCCATCTCCCTCTCGCCATGCTGTGTGTGTACCGGGGGGGCTATGTAATCCTGTATTATACCCTGTGCTGCCATCTCCCTCTCGCCATGCTGTGTGTGTACCGGGGGGGCTATGTAATCCTGTATTATACCCTGTGCTGCCACCTCCCTCTCACCATGCTGTGTGTGTACCGGGGGGGGGGGGGCTATGTAATCCTGTATTATACCCTGTGCTGCCATCTCCCTCTCGCCATGCTGTGTGTGTACTGGGGGGGCTATGTAATCCTGTATTATACCCTGTGCTGCCACCTCCCTCTCGCCATGCTGTGTGTGTACCGGGGAGGGGGCTATGTAATCCTGTATTATACCCTGTGCTGCCACCTCCCTCTCGCCATGCTGTGTGTGTACCGGGGGAGCTATGTAATCCTGTATTATACCCTGTGCTGCCATCTCCCTCTCGCCATGCTGTGTGTGTACCGGGGGGCTATGTAATCCTGTATTATACCCCTGTGCTGCCATCTCCCTCTCGCCATGCTGTGTGTGTACCGGGGGGGCTATGTAATCCTGTATTATACCCTGTGCTGCCATCTCCCTCTCGCCATGCTGTGTGTGTACCGGGGGGGCTATGTAATCCTGTATTATACCCTGTGCTGCCACCTCCCTCTCGCCACGCTGTGTGTGTACCGGGGGGGGCTATGTAATCCTGTATTATACCCTGTGCTGCCATCTCCCTCTCGCCATGCTGTGTGTGTACCGGGGGGGGGGGGGGCTATGTAATCCTGTATTATACCCTGTGCTGCCATCTCCCTCTCGCCATGCTGTGTGTGTACCGGGGGGGGGCTATGTAATCCTGTATTATACCCTGTGCTGCCACCTCCCTCTCGCCATGCTGTGTGTGTACTGGGGGGGCTATGTAATCCTGTATTATACCCTGTGCTGCCATCTCCCTCTCGCCACGCTGTGTGTGTACCGGGGGGGGCTATGTAATCCTGTATTATACCCTGTGCTGCCATCTCCCTCTCGCCATGCTGTGTGTGTACCGGGGGGGCTATGTAATCCTGTATTATACCCCAGTGCTGCCATCTCCCTCTCGCCATGCTGTGTGTGTACTGGGGGGGCTATGTAATCCTGTATTATACCCTGTGCTGCCATCTCCCTCTCGCCACGCTGTGTGTGTACCGGGGGGGCTATGTAATCCTGTATTATACCCTGTGCTGCCATCTCCCTCTCGCCATGCTGTGTGTGTACCGGGGGGGCTATGTAATCCTGTATTATACCCCTGTGCTGCCATCTCCCTCTCGCCACGCTGTGTGTGTACCGGGGGGGGGCTATGTAATCCTGTATTATACCCTGTGCTGCCACCTCCCTCTCGCCATGCTGTGTGTGTACCGGGGGGGGGGGGGCTATGTAATCCTGTATTATACCCAGTGCTGCCATCTCCCTCTCCCCATGCTGTGTGTGTACCGGGGGCGCTATGTAATCCTGTATTATACCCTGTGCTGCCATCTCCCTCTCGCCATGCTGTGTGTGTACCGGGGGGGCTATGTAATCCTGTATTATACCCTGTGCTGCCATCTCCCTCTCGCCATGCTGTGTGTGTACCGGGGGGGGGGCTATGTAATCCTGTATTATACCCAGTGCTGCCATCTCCCTCTCGCCATGCTGTGTGTGTACCGGGGGCGCTATGTAATCCTGTATTATACCCTGTGCTGCCATCTCCCTCTCGCCACGCTGTGTGTGTACCGGGGGGGCTATGTAATCCTGTATTATACCCTGTGCTGCCATCTCCCTCTCGCCATGCTGTGTGTGTACCGGGGGGCTATGTAATCCTGTATTATACCCTGTGCTGCCCTCTCCCTCTCGCCATGCTGTGTGTGTACCGGGGGGGCTATGTAATCCTGTATTATACCCTGTGCTGCCATCTCCCTCTCGCCACGCTGTGTGTGTACCGGGGGGGCTATGTAATCCTGTATTATACCCTGTGCTGCCATCTCCCTCTCGCCATGCTGTGTGTGTACCGGGGGGGGCTATGTAATCCTGTATTATACCCTGTGCTGCCATCTCCCTCTCGCCACGCTGTGTGTGTACCGGGGGGGCTATGTAATCCTGTATTATACCCTGTGCTGCCACCTCCCTCTCGCCATGCTGTGTGTGTACCGGGGGGGGCTATGTAATCCTGTATTATACCCTGTGCTGCCATCTCCCTCTCGCCATGCTGTGTGGGTACCGGGGGGGGCTATGTAATCCTGTATTATACCCCTGTGCTGCCATCTCCCTCTCGCCATGCTGTGTGTGTACCGGGGGGCTATGTAATCCTGTATTATACCCAGTGCTGCCATCTCCCTCTCGCCATGCTGTGTGTGTACCGGGGGGGGGCTATGTAATCCTGTATTATACCCTGTGCTGCCATCTCCCTCTCGCCATGCTGTGTGGGTACCGGGGGGCTATGTAATCCTGTATTATACCCTGTGCTGCCATCTCCCTCTCGCCATGCTGTGTGTGTACCGGGGGGGGGGGGGGCTATGTAATCCTGTATTATACCCTGTGCTGCCATCTCCCTCTCGCCATGCTGTGTGTGTACCGGGGGGGCTTATGCTGTGTGTGTACCGGGGGGGGCTATGTAATCCTGTATTATACCCTGTGCTGCCACCTCCCTCTAGCCATGCTGTGTGTGTACCGGGGGGGCTATGTAATCCTGTATTATACCCTGTGCTGCCATCTCCCTCTCGCCATGCTGTGTGTGTACCGGGGGGGCTATGTAATCCTGTATTATACCCTGTGCTGCCATCTCCCTCTCGCCATGCTGTGTGTGTACCGGGGGGCTATGTAATCCTGTATTATACCCTGTGCTGCCATCTCCCTCTCGCCATGCTGTGTGTGTACCGGGGGGGCTATGTAATCCTGTATTATACCCTGTGCTGCATCTCCTCTCGCCATGCTGTGTGTGTACCGGGAGGGGGCTATGTAATCCTGTATTATACCCTGTGCTGCCACCTCCCTCTCGCCATGCTGTGTGTGTACCGGGGGGGCTATGTAATCCTGTATTATACCCTGTGCTGCCATCTCCCTCTCGCCATGCGTGTGTGTACCGGGGGGGGGCTATGTAATCCTGTATTATACCCTGTGCTGCCCTCTCCCTCTCGCCATGCTGTGTGTGTACCGTGGGGCTATGTAATCCTGTATTATACCCTGTGCTGCCATCTCCCTCTCGCCATGCTGTGTGTGTACTGGGGGGGGGGGGGCTATGTAATCCTGTATTATACCCTGTGCTGCCACCTCCCTCTCGCCATGCTGTGTGTGTACCGGGGGGCTATGTAATCCTGTATTATACCCTGTGCTGCCACCTCCCTCTCGCCATGCTGTGTGTGTACCGGGGGGGCTATGTAATCCTGTATTATACCCTGTGCTGCCATCTCCCTCTCGCCATGCTGTGTGTGTACCGGGGGGCTATGTAATCCTGTATTATACCCTGTGCTGCCATCTCCCTCTCGCCATGCTGTGTGTGTACCGGGGGGGCTATGTAATCCTGTATTATACCCTGTGCTGCCATCTCCCTCTCGCCATGCTGTGTGTGTACCGGGGGGGCTATGTAATCCTGTATTATACCCTGTGCTGCCATCTCCCTCTCGCCATGCTGTGTGTGTACCGGGGGGCTATGTAATCCTGTATTATACCCCTGTGCTGCCACCTCCCTCTCGCCTGCTGTGTGTGTACTGGGGGGGCTATGTAATCCTGTATTATACCCTGTGCTGCCATCTCCCTCTCGCCACGCTGTGTGTGTACCGGGGGGGGCTATGTAATCCTGTATTATACCCTGTGCTGCCATCTCCCTCTCGCCATGCTGTGTGTGTACCGGGGGGGGGGGCTATGTAATCCTGTGTTATACCCTGTGCTGCCATCTCCCTCTCGCCATGCTGTGTGTGTACCGGGGGGCTATGTAATCCTGTATTATACCCTGTGCTGCCATCTCCCTCTCGCCATGCTGTGTGTGTACCGGGGGGCTATGTAATCCTGTATTATACCCTGTGCTGCCACCTCCCTCTCGCCATGCTGTGTGTGTACCGGGGGGCTATGTAATCCTGTATTATACCCAGTGCTGCCATCTCCCTCTCGCCATGCTGTGTGTGTACCGGAGGGGCTATGTAATCCTGTATTATACCCTGTGCTGCCCTCTCCCTCTTGCCATGCTGTGTGTGTACCGGGGGGGCTATGTAATCCTGTATTATACCCTGTGCTGCCATCTCCCTCTCGCCACGCTGTGTGTGTACCGGGGGGGCTATGTAATCCTGTATTATACCCTGTGCTGCCACCTCCCCTCCCTACGCTGTGTGTGTACCGGGGGGGGCTATGTAATCCTGTATTATACCCCTGTGCTGCCATCTCCCTCTCGCCATGCTGTGTGTGTACTGGGGGGGCTATGTAATCCTGTATTATACCCTGTGCTGCCATCTCCCTCTCGCCACGCTGTGTGTGTACCGGGGGGGGCTATGTAATCCTGTATTATACCCTGTGCTGCCATCTCCCTCTCGCCACGCTGTGTGTGTACCGGGGGGGCTATGTAATCCTGTATTATACCCTGTGCTGCCATCTCCCTCTCGCCATGCTGTGTGGGTACCATGTAATCCTGCATTATGCCCTGTGCTGCCATCTCCCTCTCGCCATGCTGTGTGTGTACCGGGGGGGGTGGGGCTATGTAATCCTGTATTATACCCTGTGATGCCATCTCCCTCTCGCCATGCTGTGTGTGTACCGGGGGGGCTATGTAATCCTGTATTATACCCTGTGCTGCCATCTCCCTCTCGCCACGCTGTGTGTGTACAGGGGGGGGCTATGTAATCCTGTATTATACCCTGTGCTGCCACCTCCCTCTCGCCATGCTGTGTGTGTACCGGGGGCTATGTAATCCTGTATTATACCCTGTGCTGCCATCTCCCTCTCGCCATGCTGTGTGGGTACCGGGGGGGGGGGGGGGGGGGTATGTAATCCTGTATTATACCCTGTGCTGCCCTCTCCCTCTCGCCATGCTGTGTGTGTACCGGGGGGGCTATGTAATCCTGTATTATACCCTGTGCTGCCATCTCCCTCTCGCCATGCTGTGTGTGTACCGGGGGGGCTATGTAATCCTGTATTATACCCTGTGCTGCCATCTCCCTCTCGCCATGCTGTGTGTGTACTGGGGGGGCTATGTAATCCTGTATTATACCCTGTGCTGCCCTCTCCCTCTCGCCATGCTGTGTGTGTACCGGGGGGGCTATGTAATCCTGTATTATACCCTGTGCTGCCATCTCCCTCTCGCCATGCTGTGTGTGTACCGGGGGGGCTATGTAATCCTGTATTATACCCTGTGCTGCCATCTCCCTCTCGCCATGCTGTGTGTGTACCGGGGGGGCTATGTAATCCTGCATTATACCCTGTGCTGCCATCTCCCTCTCGCCATGCTGTGTGTGTACCGGGGGGGCTATGTAATCCTGTATTATACCCTGTGCTGCCATCTCCCTCTCGCCATGCTGTGTGTGTACCGGGGGGGCTATGTAATCCTGTATTATACCCTGTGCTGCCACCTCCCTCTCACCATGCTGTGTGTGTACCGGGGGGGGGGGGGCTATGTAATCCTGTATTATACCCTGTGCTGCCATCTCCCTCTCGCCATGCTGTGTGTGTACTGGGGGGGCTATGTAATCCTGTATTATACCCTGTGCTGCCACCTCCCTCTCGCCATGCTGTGTGTGTACCGGGGAGGGGGCTATGTAATCCTGTATTATACCCTGTGCTGCCACCTCCCTCTCGCCATGCTGTGTGTGTACCGGGGGAGCTATGTAATCCTGTATTATACCCTGTGCTGCCATCTCCCTCTCGCATGCTGTGTGTGTACCGGGGGGCTATGTAATCCTGTATTATACCCCTGTGCTGCCATCTCCCTCTCGCCATGCTGTGTGTGTACCGGGGGGGCTATGTAATCCTGTATTATACCCTGTGCTGCCATCTCCCTCTCGCCATGCTGTGTGTGTACCGGGGGGGCTATGTAATCCTGTATTATACCCTGTGGTGGCCACCTCCCTCTCGCCACGCTGTGTGTGTACCGGGGGGGGCTATGTAATCCTGTATTATACCCTGTGCTGCCATCTCCCTCTCGCCATGCTGTGTGTGTACCGGGGGGGGGGGGCTATGTAATCCTGTATTATACCCTGTGCTGCCATCTCCCTCTCGCCATGCTGTGTGTGTACCGGGGGGGGGCTATGTAATCCTGTATTATACCCTGTGCTGCCACCTCCCTCTCGCCATGCTGTGTGTGTACTGGGGGGGCTATGTAATCCTGTATTATACCCTGTGCTGCCATCTCCCTCTCGCCACGCTGTGTGTGTACCGGGGGGGGCTATGTAATCCTGTATTATACCCTGTGCTGCCATCTCCCTCTCGCCATGCTGTGTGTGTACCGGGGGGCTATGTAATCCTGTATTATACCCCAGTGCTGCCATCTCCCTCTCGCCATGCTGTTGTGTGTACTGGGGGGGCTATGTAATCCTGTATTATACCCTGTGCTGCCATCTCCCTCTCGCCACGCTGTGTGTGTACCGGGGGGGCTATGTAATCCTGTATTATACCCTGTGCTGCCATCTCCCTCTCGCCATGCTGTGTGTGTACCGGGGGGGCTATGTAATCCTGTATTATACCCCTGTGCTGCCATCTCCCTCTCGCCACGCTGTGTGTGTACCGGGGGGGGCTATGTAATCCTGTATTATACCCTGTGCTGCCACCTCCCTCTCGCCATGCTGTGTGTGTACCGGGGGGGGGGGGGGGGCTATGTAATCCTGTATTATACCCAGTGCTGCCATCTCCCTCTCCCCATGCTGTGTGTGTACCGGGGGCGCTATGTAATCCTGTATTATACCCTGTGCTGCCATCTCCCTCTCGCCATGCTGTGTGTGTACCGGGGGGCTATGTAATCCTGTATTATACCCTGTGCTGCCATCTCCCTCTCGCCATGCTGTGTGTGTACCGGGGGGGGGGGGCTATGTAATCCTGTATTATACCCAGTGCTGCCATCTCCTCTCGCCATGCTGTGTGTGTACCGGGGGCGCTATGTAATCCTGTATTATACCCCTGTGCTGCCATCTCCCTCTCGCCACGCTGTGTGTGTACCGGGGGGGCTATGTAATCCTGTATTATACCCTGTGCTGCCATCTCCCTCTCGCCATGCTGTGTGTGTACCGGGGGGCTATGTAATCCTGTATTATACCCTGTGCTGCCCTCTCCCTCTCGCCATGCTGTGTGTGTACCGGGGGGGCTATGTAATCCTGTATTATACCCTGTGCTGCCATCTCCCTCTCGCCACGCTGTGTGTGTACCGGGGGGGCTATGTAATCCTGTATTATACCCTGTGCTGCCATCTCCCTCTCGCCATGCTGTGTGTGTACCGGGGGGGCTATGTAATCCTGTATTATACCCTGTGCTGCCATCTCCCTCTCGCCACGCTGTGTGTGTACCGGGGGGGCTATGTAATCCTGTATTATACCCTGTGCTGCCACCTCCCTCTCGCCATGCTGTGTGTGTACCGGGGGGGCTATGTAATCCTGTATTATCCCTGTGCTGCCATCTCCCTCTCGCCATGCTGTGTGGGTACCGGGGGGGGCTATGTAATCCTGTATTATACCCCTGTGCTGCCATCTCCCTCTCGCCATGCTGTGTGTGTACCGGGGGGCTATGTAATCCTGTATTATACCCAGTGCTGCCATCTCCCTCTCGCCATGCTGTGTGTGTACCGGGGGGGGGGGGCTATGTAATCCTGTATTATACCCTGTGCTGCCATCTCCCTCTCGCCATGCTGTGTGGGTACCGGGGGGCTATGTAATCCTGTATTATACCCTGTGCTGCCATCTCCCTCTCGCCATGCTGTGTGTGTACCGGGGGGGGGGGGCTATGTAATCCTGTATTATACCCTGTGCTGCCATCTCCCTCTCGCCATGCTGTGTGTGTACCGGGGGGGCTATGTAATCCTGTATTATACCCTGTGCTGCCACCTCCCTCTCGCCATGCTGTGTGTGTACCGGGGGGGCTATGTAATCCTGTATTATACCCTGTGCTGCCATCTCCCTCTCGCCATGCTGTGTGTGTACCGGGGGGGCTATGTAATCCTGTATTATACCCTGTGCTGCCATCTCCCTCTCGCCATGCTGTGTGTGTACCGGGGGGCTATGTAATCCTGTATTATACCCTGTGCTGCCATCTCCCTCTCGCCATGCTGTGTGTGTACCGGGGGGGCTATGTAATCCTGTATTATACCCTGTGCTGCCATCTCCCTCTCGCCATGCTGTGTGTGTACCGGGGAGGGGGCTATGTAATCCTGTATTATACCCTGTGCTGCCACCTCCCTCTCGCCATGCTGTGTGTGTACCGGGGGGGCTATGTAATCCTGTATTATACCCTGTGCTGCCACCTCCCTCTCGCCATGCTGTGTGTGTACCGGGGGCTATGTAATCCTGTATTATACCCTGTGCTGCCCTCTCCCTCTCGCCATGCTGTGTGTGTACCGGGGGGGCTATGTAATCCTGTATTATACCCTGTGCTGCCATCTCCCTCTCGCCACGCTGTGTGTGTACCGGGGGGGCTATGTAATCCTGTATTATACCCTGTGCTGCCATCTCCCTCTCGCCACGCTGTGTGTGTACCGGGGGGGCTATGTAATCCTGTATTATACCCTGTGCTGCCATCTCCCTCTCGCCATGCTGTGTGTGTACCGGGGGGGGGGGGCTATGTAATCCTGTATTATACTCCTGTGCTGCCATCTCCCTCTCGCCATGCTGTGTGTGTACCAGGGGGGGGGGGGCTATGTAATCCTGTATTATACCTGTGCTGCCATCTCCCTCTCGCCATGCTGTGTGTGTACCGGGGGGGGCTATGTAATCCTGTATTATACCCTGTGCTGCCATCTCCCTCTCGCCACGCTGTGTGTGTACCGGGGGGGCTATGTAATCCTGTATTATACCCTGTGCTGCCATCTCCCTCTCGCCATGCTGTGTGTGTACCGGGGGGGGGGGGGCTATGTAATCCTGTATTATACCCCTGTGCTGCCATCTCCCTCTCGCCATGCTGTGTGTGTACCAGGGGGGGGGGGCTATGTAATCCTGTATTATACCCTGTGCTGCCATCTCCTCCTCGCCATGCTGTGTGTGTACCGGGGGGGGCTATGTAATCCTGTATTATACCCTGTGCTGCCATCTCCCTCTCGCCACGCTGTGTGTGTACCGGGGGGGCTATGTAATCCTGTATTATACCCTGTGCTGCCATCTCCCTCTCGCCATGCTGTGTGTGTACCGGGGGGGCTATGTAATCCTGTATTATACCCTGTGCTGCCATCTCCCTCTCGCCATGCTGTGTGTGTACTGGGGGGGGGGTTATGTAATCCTGTGTTATACCTTGTGCTGCCATCTCCCTCTCGCCATGCTGTGTGTGTACCGGGGGGGCTATGTAATCCTGTATTATACCCTGTGCTGCCATCTCCCTCTCGCCATGCTGTGTGTGTACCGGGGGGCTATGTAATCCTGTATTATACCCCTGTGCTGCCATCTCCCTTATGCTGTGTGTGTACCGGGGGGGGGGGGGGGCTATGTAATCCTGTATTATACCCCTGTGCTGCCATCTCCCTCTCGCCATGCTGTGTGTGTACCAGGGGGGGGGGGCTATGTAATCCTGTATTATACCCTGTGCTGCCCATCTCCCTTCTCGCCATGCTGTGTGTGTACCGGGGGGGCTATGTAATCCTGTGTTATACCCTGTGCTGCCATCTCCCTCTCGCCATGCTGTGTGTGTACCGGGGGGGTGCTATGTAATCCTGTATTATACCCTGTGCTGCCACCTCCCTCTCGCCATGCTGTGTGTGTACCGGGGGGGGCTATGTAATCCTGTATTATACCCTGTGCTGCCATCTCCCTCTCCCCATGCTGTGTTTGTACCGGGGGGGGGCTATGTAATCCTGTATTATACCCTGTGCTGCCACCTCCCTCTCGCCATGCTGTGTGTGTACCGGGGGGGCTATGTAATCCTGTATTATACCCTGTGCTGCGATCTCCCCATGCTGTGTGTGTACCGGGGGGGGGGCTATGTAATCCTGTATTATACCCCTGTGCTGCCATCTCCCCATGCTGTGTGTGTACCGGGGGGGGGGGGGCTATGTAATCCTGTATTATACCCCTGTGCTGCCATCTCCCCATGCTGTGTGTGTACCGGGGGGGGGCTATGTAATCCTGTATTATACCCTGTGCTGCCATCTCCCCATGCTGTGTGTGTACCGGGGGGGGGCTATGTAATCCTGTATTATACCCCTGTGCTGCCATCTCCCTCTCGCCATGCTGTGTGTGTACGGGGGGGGGGGGGGGCTATGTAATCCTGCATTATACCTGTGCTGCCACCTCCCTCTCGCCATGCTGTGTGTGTACCGGGGGGGCTATGTAATCCTGTATTATACCCTGTGCTGCCATCTCCCTCTCCCCATGCTGTGTGTGTACCGGGGGGGGCTATGTAATCCTGTATTATACCCTGTGCTGCGATCTCCCCATGCTGTGTGTGTACCGGGGGGGGGGGGCTATGTAATCCTGTATTATACCCCTGTGCTGCCATCTCCCCATGCTGTGTGTGTACCGGGGGGGGGGGGGGGGGGGGCTGCTATGTAATCCTGTATTATACCCCCTGTGCTGCCATCTCCCCATGCTGTGTGTGTACCGGGGGGGGCTATGTAATCCTGTATTATACCCCTGTGCTGCCATCTCCCTCTCGCCATGCTGTGTGTGTACCGGGGGGGCTATGTAATCCTGTATTATACCCTGTGCTGCCATCTCCCTCTCGCCATGCTGTGTGTGTACCGGGGGCTATGTTATCCTGTATTATACCCTGTGCTGCCACCTCCCTCTCGCCATGCTGTGTGTGTACCGGGGGGGGGCTGCTATGTAATCCTGTATTATACCCTGTGCTGCCACCTTCCTCTCGCCACGCTGTGTGTGTACCGGGGGGCTATGTAATCCTGTATTATACCCTGTGCTGCCATCTCCCTCTCGCCATGCTGTGTGTGTACCGGGGGGGGCTATGTAATCCTGTATTATACCCTGTGCTGCCATCTCCCTCTCGCCATGCTGTGTGTGTACCGGGGGGGCTATGTAATCCTGTATTATACCCTGTGCTGCCATCTCCCTCTCGCCATGCTGTGTGTGTACCGGGGGGGCTATGTAATCCTGTATTATACCCTGTGCTGCCATCTCCCTCTCGCCATGCTGTGTGTGTACCGGGGGGGGCTATGTAATCCTGTATTATACCCTGTGCTGCCATCTCCCTCTCGCCATGCTGTGTGTGTGTACCGGGGGGCAATGTAATCCTGTATTATACCCCTGTGCTGCCATCTCCCTCTCGCCATGCTGTGTGTGTACTGGGGGGCTATGTAATCCTGTATTATACCCTGTGCTGCCATCTCCCTCTCGCCATGCTGTGTGTGTACCGGGGGGCTATGTAATCCTGTATTATACCCTGTGCTGCCATCTCCCTCTCGCCATGCTGTGTGTGTACCGGGGGCAATGTAATCCTGTATTATACCCTGTGCTGCCATCTCCCTCTCGCCATGCTGTGTGTGTACCGGGGGGCTATGTAATCCTGTATTATACCCTGTGCTGCCATCTCCCTCTCGCCACGCTGTGTGTGTATCGGGGGGCTATGTAATCCTGTATTATACCCTGTGCTGCCACCTCTCTCTCGCCATGCTGTGTGTGTACCGGGGGCTATGTAATCCTGTATTATACCCTGTGCTGCCATCTCCCTCTCGCCACGCTGTGTGTGTACCGGGGGGGCTATGTAATCCTGTATTATACCCTGTGCTGCCATCTCCCTCTCGCCATGCTGTGTGTGTACCGGGGGGCTATGTAATCCTGTATTATACCCTGTGCTGCCATCTCCCTCTCGCCATGCTGTGTGTGTACTGGGGTGGGCTATGTAATCCTGTATTATACCCCTGTGCTGCCACCTCCCTCTCGCCATGCTGTGTGTACCGGGGGGCTATGTAATCCTGTATTATACCCTGTGCTGCCATCTCCCTCTCGCCATGCTGTGTGTGTACCGGGGCTGCTATGTAATCCTGTATTATACCCTGTGCTGCCATCTCCCTCTCGCCACGCTGTGTGTGTACCGGGGGGGCTATGTAATCCTGTATTATACCCTGTGCTGCCATCTCCCTCTCGCCATGCTGTGTGTGTACCGGGGGGCTATGTAATCCTGTATTATACCCTGTGCTGCCCTCTCCCTCTCACCATGCTGTGTGTGTACCGGGGGGGGGGGGGGCTATGTAATCCTGTATTATACCCTGTGCTGCCATCTCCCTCTCGCCATGCTGTGTGTGTACCGGGGGGCTATGTAATCCTGTATTACGGATGGTGTATTAGTACGGATGGTGTAATGGTTAGCATTACTGCCTCACAGCACTGAGTTCATGGGTTCAATACCCACCATGGCCCTAACTGTGCGGAGTTTGTATATTCTCCCCGTACTTGCGTGGGTTTCCTCCGGGTACTCCGGTTTCCTCCCACAATCCAAAAATATACTGCTAGGCTAATTTGGCTCCCAACAAAATTAACCCTAGAATGTCTGTGTGTGCGTGTACATGTGGTAGGGAGCATAGATTGTAAGCTCCACTGGGGCAGGGACTGATGTGAATGGTCAAATATTCTCTGTAAAGCGCTGCGGAATCTGTGTGCGCTATATAAGAAACTGCTAATAAATAAATAAATAATATACCCAGTGCTGCCACCTCCCTCTCGCCATGCTGTGTGGGTACCAGGGCGGGCTATGTAATCCTGTATTATACCCTGTGCTGCCATCTCCCTCTCGCCATGCTGTGTGTGTGTGTGTACCAGGGGGACAATGTCCCCCCCCCCCTCCCGGTATGTACCCAGCTGCCCTGTATTTGGTTACTGGGCTTTCCAGAGATTTGTTATGCAAAGTGAGATAGAACAAGGAAAGCAGCAGTCACGCATGGCTGGGCTGCAGGTCATATACAGGAGTAAGGTTGGTACATACAGGGGTTGCAGACTACATGCTCCGGAGATGTCGCTGCGCCGAGCTCTGATGCTTTACTGTCTGAGTAAGTATTACATACTGTCTGCATTCTCCTTTGGTGGCCCATTATACTATAGGATCACATTGTAATATCACAGGGGGGGCTCTGAAAGTGATGCTCACATTTTATCCCCCGTATTTTGGGAACCAGCCCCGGACCTGGAGCCTGGGGCTGGTTTTAATAAATCAGCGAAGCCCTATTTGTGTTTTTTTTTTTTTTTTTTATACCAGCCCCGGCTCTTTCAGCCTGGTGCTGGTTATGGCAGTGGGGGGGACCCCACGCCGTTTTTTTTTTGTTTTTTTTAGTTAGGATGCAGCTATGGAACGCCCACATGGGCGTTCCAGCTTTGGCAGTATAATCGCAAGGACGGCAGCATATCGGTCGGACGTGCGTACACACTGCACTTTTGTACCGATATGGGGCCGTCCTGTCGGATGAAAATTAAACCGCAAAGAACCGTCGACCGACCGGGTATGGACAGACAAGACAGTTTTTTGCCGTTTATCGCTCGTACGGGACAGCGTACACACATATACAATTGAACGGCTGTCCGACCCAGAACGGCCCGACAATTGTATACATGTGTACCCTGCTTTAGGTGATCCAGTATATGCCGGGTCAGTTAAAGTATTATAGATAGACCAAATGTATATAAATAATAACTAAATGTGTGTGTGTGTGTGTGATTTTTATATCTATATTTCACACACACACACCAGCAGTGTAGACCGCTGGGCATAGCAATGTGTTGGGGTCCCTACCGATCCTGTAGGGGTGCTATGAGCGGAAGCTTTGATGTCCCGCGGGTGGTAGGGGGTATTCTATCAACCGCTCAGCATGTAGGGCCTGGATCAGTAATTTCCACTAATTACCCCTTTACTGCACAGATGGTGGGAGATGGGGGCATTTGGCTGAATGAAGGGGTCCTGATACATAACTTCCAGAGGATGTTTAATACGCAGAGGACGGGTGTAGGGTTGCCACCTCTCCTGGATTTCCGGGATTCTCACGTTTTTGGTGGCAACCCTCCAGGAGGCTTTTCCAGTCTACCGGATTCAGGTATGGCGATAGCCCAGGGGTGCGATGCCGGGCTGCCCGATGTTGATACATCGGGGAGCTTCGCATCCCCCATAGAAACCTATGGGGGATGCGTCCGGCAGCACTGCAGGGGGGGGTTCGGAGATTCCTGCTGCGGTCCCCTGTGATACATTAGGGGGATACTTAATATTTGCGGTTAACCCGTTTTCAGGGATTTAGCCGCAAATATTAGTTGATAAATGCGGCCCTTAACCCTTAGTACGTTATAGGAGATAACCAAGGGACTGCTATATAGGGATAAGAGTGGATGTCAGTATTTCCTGCATATTATGGTCCCCTGTGTTCTCTCTGTGCAGTCTCTGTGGTGTCATCTTCTTCGTATTACTTGGTGAAGAAGTCTGTCACCTGGCTGGAAGCCATCTCCTACTGTAGGTCTCAGTACACAGACCTGGCCCCCACACTTTCCGATATAGAGCTGCTGTCTGTCTTTGGAGTGGTTCTTCTGAATAATGCCTGGATTGGGCTTTACCTCTGCTCTCCGGGCGATTGGCGCTGGAGTAATGGAGCCCCACTCGACTACACCAAGTGGACTTCAGGAGAGCCCAGTGTGACCACCAATGCCTGCGTACGCCTCACTCGGGGCCAGTGGAAGGCCGCGGACTGTGGTTCTGGAAGCTACTTTGTGTGCTACAAAGGTGAGAAATGCCCATTGATGTTCTCAGCCGTAACGTTGACTTTCCAATGGAAGATTAGTTCCTGCTGCTCTGATTTATACTGATAACATAATGGACTTTGGGTCCCAAACACTGTACCTGACTCTAGGCCTTCATACATACATGATGGGGGTAGGGGTAGAGGACAGACAGAAGGCAATGAGCTGTATCTTGCACTATTGCCAGAGCACAGCACATATAATTATCGTTTCACAAGGGTTCCGCAGCTTCTAACAATACATAAATGAGCACAAAACACATACCGAATTACAGTACAAGACAGTGCAGGACAAGTACATGGTTAATATGGATAAGTGGCAGACACTATAAATAGCGGCTGTCACTTTAAGAAGCGCTGACCTGCTCAGTAATTAAATGACCAAGTTTTTAGCAAAGAATATAAAGCATTTTATTAAAACAACATAACAAAGTAATTAATACTTCCCCCCATGTACAATTCATGTGCACAATAACAACGGACAGACAAGACAAACAACAATGAACATATAGTAAAAGCTTAATTAGCTGGGAATGCCGTTTGATTCAGTCACTTATATTGTGGCAGTAAATGAGGCTTTGTGCAAATTAGCTTAGAGGCTTATAAGGTGTTTCTTATAGTTACCGGTCCTGTACACTTGATTCCATTAGATAGCGCTGTTGTAAAGATAGGTGGAACTCAGGTCAGTCTCTCCAAGAATTACCAGAGATGTACTCCGGAATAGCTGCAGTGGGGACCTTCTCCTGCTGGACCAGCCAGCTGGGTGATTGATTGTAATCCACGTGTGATGCGTTCTTACAGGATATGTGCAGGACCAGCGGTGAATAGGGCTCAAAAACGCGTTTCTCCGCCTGTCACTGGAATCGGCGGCTTCCTCAGTCTCAGGTTGTACAATTTAAGGGATTGACACTCCCTATATAAAGAAGCAGCGATTCCTGCCCAGTTAAATAAATAATTGATTAAACTACAGCCCCTGTCAAGAGACAGATTTATACAAATTTTGTTTTTCATATTGTTGAATATATACCCATTGGGGAATTTATGAATCACCTTCTGGGAATTAGAGATCTGGCACGACTAGCGCTACGGAGTGGCCCCTGGGTCACTTAATTTTTCTGGTGGTTAATATGGATATTTGCATCAGGGGACAGGACACTGCAGCAATCAGGGTGGCAGAGGTTTATATATTCTAAGAAAGACAGAAAAGGGTGATACAGAAGGGGAGGGGCAGACAGAAAGGGGTGACACAGATGGGGTAGAAGAGAGCATTAACAGAAGGTTAGGATGAGAGATGGTCAGGTTTTATGCAGGAGGGTGGGAAGAGGTCAGCTTAGTCTTTGATATTTTAAGTCTAAAAAAGAGCTGGGTCATCCAGGAGTAGACCGCAGAGAGACAGTTGGAGAAATGAGTGAGGATAGAGGGAGAGAGATCAGGAGAGGAGAGGTAGATTACAGTGTTATCAGCATAGAGGTGAGTGAGGATAGAGGGAGAGAGATCAGGAGAGGAGCAGTAGATTACAGTGTTATCAGCATAGATGTGAGTGAGGATAGAGGGAGAGAGATCAGGAGAGGTAGATTTCAGTGTTATCAGCATAGAGGTGAGTGAGGATAGAGGGAGAGAGATCAGGAGAGGAGCGGTAGATTACAGTGTTATCAGCATAGAGGTGAGTGAGGATAGAGGGAGAGAGATCAGGAGAGGAGAGGTAGATTACAGTATTATCAGCATAGAGGTGAGTGAGGATAGAGGGAGAGAGATCAGGAGAGGAGCGGTAGATTACAGTGTTATCAGCATAGAGGTGAGTGAGGATAGAGGGAGAGAGATCAGGAGCAGAGCGGTAGATTACAGTGTTATCAGCATAGAGGTGAGTGAGGATAGAGGGAGAGAGATCAGGACAGTAGAGGTAGATTACAGTGTTATCAGCATAGAGGTGAGTGAGGATAGAGGGAGAGAGATCAGGAGAGGAGCGGTAGATTACAGTGTTATCAGCATAGAGGTGAGTGAGGATAGAGGGAGAGAGATCAGGAGAGGAGAGGTAGATTACAGTGTTATCAGCATAGAGGTGAGTGAGGATAGAGAGAGATATCAGGAGAGGAGCGGTAGATTATCGTATGATCAGCATAGAGGTGAGTGAGGATAGAGGGAGAGCGATCAGGAGAGGAGAGGAGAGGTAGATTTCAGTATTATTAGCATAGAGGTGAGTGAGGATAGAGGGAGACAGATCAGGAGAGGAGCGGTAGATTACAGTATTATCAGCATAGATGTGAGTGAGGATAGAGGGAGAGAGATCAGGAGAGGAGCGGTAGATTACAGTATTATCAGCATAGAGGTGAGTGAGGACAGAGGGAGAGAGATCAGGAGAGGAGAGGTAGATTCCAGTGTTATCAGCATAGAGGTGAGTGAGGTAGAGGGAGAGAGATCAGGAGAGGAGAGGTAGATTACAGTGTTATCAGCATAGAGGTGAGTGAGGTAGAGGGAGAGAGATCAGGAGAGGGAGAGGTAGATTACAGTGTTATCAGCATAGAGGTGAGTGAGGACAGAGGGAGAGAGATCAGGAGAGGAGCTGTAGATTATCGTATGATCAGCATAGAGGTGAGTGAGGATAGAGGGAGAGAGATCAGGAGAGGAGCGGTAGATTACAGTGTTATCAGCATAGAGGTGAGTGAGGTAGAGGGAGAGAGATCAGGAGAGGAGCGGTAGATTACAGTATTATCAGCATAGAGGTGAGTGAGGACAGAGGGAGAGAGATCAGGAGAGGAGAGGTAGATTCCAGTGTTATCAGCATAGAGGTAAGTGAGGACAGAGGGAGAGAGATCAGGAGAGGAGCGGTAGATTACAGTGTTATCAGCATAGAAGTGAGTGAGGATAGAGGGAGAGAGATCAGGAGAGGAGAGGTAGATTACAGTGTTATCGGCATAGAGGTGAGTGAGGATAGAGGGAGAGAGATCAGGAGAGGAGAGGTAGATTACAGTGTTATTGGCATAGAAGTGAGTGAGGATAGAGGGAGAGAGATCAGGAGAGGAGAGGTAGATTACAGTGTTATCAGCATAGAGGTGAGTGGGGATAGAGGGAGAGAGATCAGGAGAGGAGAGGTAGATTACAGTGTTATCAGCATAGAGGTGAGTGAGGTAGAGGGAGAGAGATCAGGAGAGGAGCGGTAGATTACAGTATTATCAGCATAGAGGTGAGTGAGGACAGAGGGAGAGAGATCAGGAGAGGAGAGGTAGATTCCAGTGTTATCAGCATAGAGGTAAGTGAGGACAGAGGGAGAGAGATCAGGAGAGGAGAGGTAGATTACAGTGTTATCAGCATAGAGGTGAGTGAGGTAGAGGGAGAGAGATCAGGAGAGGGAGAGGTAGATTACAGTGTTATCAGCATAGAGGTGAGTGAGGACAGAGGGAGAGAGATCAGGAGAGGGAGAGGTAGATTACAGTGTTATCAGCATAGAGGTGAGTGAGGACAGAGGGAGAGAGATCAGGAGAGGAGCTGTAGATTATCGTATGATCAGCATAGAGGTGAGTGAGGATAGAGGGAGAGCGATCAGGAGAGGAGCGGTAGATTACAGTGTTATCAGCATAGAGGTGAGTGAGGATAGAGGGAGAGAGATCAGGAGCAGAGCGGTAGATTACAGTGTTATCAGCATAGAGGTGAGTGAGGATAGAGGGAGAGAGATCAGGACAGTAGAGGTAGATTACAGTGTTATCAGCATAGAGGTGAGTGAGGATAGAGGGAGAGAGATCAGGAGAGGAGAGGTAGATTACAGTATTATCAGCATAGATGTGAGTGAGGATAGAGGGAGAGAGTTTAGGAGAGGAGAGGTAGATTACAGTGTTATCAGCATAGAGGTGAGTGAGGATAGAGGGAGAGAGATCAGGAGAGGAGAGGTAGATTACAGTATTATCAGCATAGAGGTGAGTGAGGATAGAGAGAGAGAGATCAGGAGAGGAGAGATAAATTTCAGTATTATCAGCATAGAGGTGAGTGAGGATTGAGGGAGAGAGATCAGGCGAAGAGAGGTAGTTTACAGTGTTATAAGCATAGAGGTGAGTGAGGATAGAGGGAGAGAGATCAGGAGAGGAGCGGTAGATTACAGTAGTATCAGCATAGAGGTGAGTGATTAGAGAGGGAGAGAGATCAGGAGAGGAGAGGTAGATTACAGTAGTATCAGCATAGAGGTGAGTGAGGACAGAGGGAGAGAGATCAGGAGAGGAGCGGTAGATTACAGTAGTATCAGCATAGAGGTGAGTGATTAGAGAGGGAGAGAGATCAGGAGAGGAGAGGTAGATTACAGTGTTATCAGCATAGAGGTGAGTGAGGATAGAGGGAGAGAGATCAGGAGAGGATTGGTAGATTACAGTATTAGCATAGATGTGAGTGAGTATAGGGGGAGAGAGATCAGGAGAGGAGAGGTAGATTACAGTGTTATCAGCATAGAGGTGAGTGATTAGAGAGGGAGAGAGATCAGGAGAGGAGAGGTAGATTACAGTGTTATCAGCATAGAGGTGAGTGAGGATAGAGGGAAAGAGATCAGGAGAGGAGCGGTAGATTCCAGTGTTATCAGCATAGAGGTGAGTGAGGATAGAGGGAGAGAGATCAGGAGAGGAGCGGTAGATTACAGTGTTATCAGCATAGAGGTGAGTGAGGATAGAGAGAAATCAGGAGAGGAGAGGTAGATTACAGTGTTATCAGCATAGAGGTGAGTGAGGATAGAGGGAGAGAGATCAGGAGAGGAGAGGTAGATTACAGTGTTATCAGCATAGAGGTGAGTGAGGATAGAGGGAAAGAGATCAGGAGAGGAGCGGTAGATTCCAGTGTTATCAGCATAGAGGTGAGTGAGGATAGAGGGAGAGAAATCAGGAGAGGAGAAATAGATTACAGTGTTATCAGCATAGAGGTGAGTGAGGATAGAGGGAGAGAGATCAGGAGAGGATCGGTAGATTACAGTATTATCAGCATAGATGTGAGTGAGGATAGAGGGAGAGAGATCAGGAGAGGAGCGGTAGATTACAGTATTATCAGCATAGAGGTGAGAGGATAGAGGGAGAGAGATCAGGAGAGGAGCGGTAGATTACAGTGTTATCAGCATAGAGGTGAGTGAGGATAGAGGGAGAGAGATCAGGAGAGGAGCGGTAGATTACAGTAGTATCAGCATAGAGGTGAGTGATTAGAGAGGGAGAGAGATCAGGAGAGGAGAGGTAGATTACAGTAGTATCAGCATAGAGGTGAGTGAGGACAGAGGGAGAGAGATCAGGAGAGGAGCGGTAGATTACAGTAGTATCAGCATAGAGGTGAGTGATTAGAGAGGGAGAGAGATCAGGAGAGGAGAGGTAGATTACAGTGTTATCAGCATAGAGGTGAGTGAGGATAGAGGGAGAGAGATCAGGAGAGGATTGGTAGATTACAGTATTAGCATAGATGTGAGTGAGTATAGGGGGAGAGAGATCAGGAGAGGAGAGGTAGATTACAGTGTTATCAGCATAGAGGTGAGTGATTAGAGAGGGAGAGAGATCAGGAGAGGAGAGGTAGATTACAGTGTTATCAGCATAGAGGTGAGTGAGGATAGAGGGAAAGAGATCAGGAGAGGAGCGGTAGATTCCAGTGTTATCAGCATAGAGGTGAGTGAGGATAGAGGGAGAGAAATCAGGAGAGGAGAAATAGATTACAGTGTTATCAGCATAGATGTGAGTGAGGATAGAGGGAGAGAGATCAGGAGAGGAGCGGTAGATTACAGTATTATCAGCATAGATGTGAGTGAGGATAGAGGGAGAGAGATCAGGAGAGGAGCGGTAGATTACAGTATTATCAGCATAGAGGTGAGAGGATAGAGGGAGAGAGATCAGGAGAGGAGCGGTAGATTACAGTGTTATCAGCATAGAGGTGAGTGAGGATAGAGGGAGAGAGATCAGGAGAGGAGCGGTAGATTACAGTAGTATCAGCATAGAGGTGAGTGATTAGAGAGGGAGAGAGATCAGGAGAGGAGAGGTAGATTACAGTAGTATCAGCATAGAGGTGAGTGAGGACAGAGGGAGAGAGATCAGGAGAGGAGCGGTAGATTACAGTAGTATCAGCATAGAGGTGAGTGATTAGAGAGAGAGAGAGATCAGGAGAGGAGAGGTAGATTACAGTGTTATCAGCATAGAGGTGAGTGAGGATAGAGGGAGAGAGATCAGGAGAGGATTGGTAGATTACAGTATTAGCATAGATGTGAGTGAGTATAGGGGGAGAGAGATCAGGAGAGGAGAGGTAGATTACAGTGTTATCAGCATAGAGGTGAGTGATTAGAGAGGGAGAGAGATCAGGAGAGGAGAGGTAGATTACAGTGTTATCAGCATAGAGGTGAGTGAGGATAGAGGGAAAGAGATCAGGAGAGGAGCGGTAGATTCCAGTGTTATCAGCATAGAGGTGAGTGAGGATAGAGGGAGAGAAATCAGGAGAGGAGAAATAGATTACAGTGTTATCAGCATAGATGTGAGTGAGGATAGAGGGAGAGAGATCAGGAGAGGAGCGGTAGATTACAGTGTTATCAGAATACATGTGATAGTGGAAGTCGAGGGAGCAAATTAGCTCACCCAGAGATAGCGATGGCCATCGACTATTCAAAATCATCGATGGTTCATGGCCGATGTCGAATATTTTTGCCATCGATGGGGGAGAACCAGATGGTTTCCCTCCATCGATGGAACATTAAAACAATGGTTTTTTTGCTGTTGTTTTTTTCTAAGTGCCGGGACACGGAGCATAGCTCCGACACCGCGACGCCCCCCTTCCCATGTTTTGATTGGCCCACAGGCCAATGTTGTGTGGATAAAGTGACCTCGCTCAAAGTAGTCCTTTGGTTTTCAGAGGGGTGTGGTATAGGGGTCCGACAGTCATTATCACAATGTCGGGATCCCAACTGGCCGGACCCAGACAGCATGGTGAGCGCAACAAAGCCCCTTGCGGGCTACGCGACCCACCTATTCTATTCTCCCTCTGACGGCCGTCGGGAACTCGGCTGTTGGTGTTTTGACAGTCGGGATTCCGACGACGGGTGAATGCCTGTCGGGACCCCGTCTGGCACCCTATCACAATTGTGGTTGTTATTTGTCCTTTTCTTTCTTTGTGGTAGAACGCTGGTATTTCTTCTGCGGCAGACGTCAGGGGCCCCAGGGATAACAGTGGGTAGAGAGTGAGGTCACGACTTTTTCAGCACCAGAAAGGATAAAACTTCTGACTGCCTAGAGACAGCACTGGCTCCTCCCCTCCTCTACCCCGCCTCCTAGGCTAGCTACTTTCAGTTTTAGTTGTGCTGGCAGGAGCCAACATGCATTTTAGAAAGGGGCTGCTTTAAGCAGCCTAAACTTCATTTAATTTTTTTTTTTTATTCTTATTTTTACACTAACTCTTTGTCAGTGACAGAGCAGCAGCGCTGAGGCTCTGTTAGACCCCTGCACTGCGCTCCATCACCCGGACCCGGCAGCCGCACACCTCACACGTGGCTTCCACAGCGGGGGAGTCGACTGGCTCCCGGCACTGAGGAGACGCAGCCGCGACGGGGACTGGGACTTCAGTTGTGACAACAGCTTCAGGCGCGCATGTAATAGCGGATGAGCAGCTCGGCGAGGGGGACGCCGGGCTGCACTAGCAAGCGGCCAGAACGCCGCCTTTCAATAGGTTGTGCACCCTGCCCCGCTGGACCACCAGGGAGACTTGAGTGTGGGCAGCGGCGTCGGTATGCGGGGCCGCCAGGCAAGCCATTTTTCCGGCGCTGCATGAGTCATTAATCCCAGGTGGCCATTTGCTAGTAGGGAGAATGGAGCCTCTCCTCACACAGCCCCTCTCCCGGAGACAGGAGCTAGGATATACCCACGTGAGTTTCCAGCCCTGATCTCTTCCTGCCTGCCTGCTGCATAGTGATAGAGGGACACGGAGAGCACTTTGCCAGTCCGGGGTCCACCTCTTCACAGCCAGGCCATTTGGGCAAATCCCCCCTGTACCTCTCCTACTGGAGCATAGGTTATAGCAATTTATGCTCCTGCCGGCCATAGTGCTTTGCGGAGCTCAGTGCCACTTTATTATTTGCATTATATGTGTGCTGTGTCTCTTATACTGTGTTCACACCATCACTGTATGTCAGAAGTATAGAGTGTTTTGTTCGTCGGGAGGCTTGCCACCTAGCAACAGCTGGTGGGTTAGGCTGGCAAGCCTCCCGACTGCGCAGGAAAGGTAAAGGGAAAGAGATTTTTCACTTACCTTTCCCCTGATCTAGGGAGCGGGGCCGGGCACACGCACGCTGGTCACGTGCACGCGCGCACTCTCCTGAGCCCAGGATCCCGCCCCCTAGCTTTTAGTTTTTTCTTCAGCGCTGACAGAGATGGAGGACTCAGTGTCTGTCTCTGCAACAGACACACTTTATCAGTCCCCATCCGTCAGCAAGTGGCCCAAAATGTCTAAAAAGAGGAGGCAACAGGTGTCTGAGGACAGTTCCTCCTCAGAAGACATTGTTATTAAGAGAAAAAAGTGCACAGCCCCTGTCTGCTCTGAGGAGAGCAGGGACAGCTTTTAGTCTGAGAGGGGGCCACCTGGTGGTCAGCAACAGTCTCCCTCAGTGTTTCCTCAGAAAAAGGTGAGGAAACACAGCATGAAAAAGAAAGAGACAATGTTTCTCACAGAGACGCCCGTACGGGAGAACACGTCTCTTTCCCGGGTATTGCCCGTAGTCGGAATACCCAAATGGTGCGTGACATACCACCATCTTCTGCCCACGGCCGGCACAAACACACTGCCTCTGAACGGCAGCAATTGCTAACCCAGTCCCATAAGGGTTCTAGCAAGCAGCATGCACTGCCTAAACCTCACGATTATAGTGAGACAGAAACCCCTCAGGTAGACTGGGAGTCAGAGCAGGTTACTAGAATGTTTGCATCCTCTAAAAGGGGCGAGTACAGCGACCTGCAGATGGCCAGGGTACAATTGGCAGGCAGAACTATATAAATAAATTATACGCCTCTCATTGGGCACTTAATGAACGCTCGGAGGTTTACAATTTTGCCCAGTTAGCATTCAGAACTGCTCTGGTGAAAGAGGATGAAATGGTTCTAAGAAGCCATACTGGCATACCCGATATACCAGCCATATTTGCTCCCGAAATCGACCCGGCACTCAGCTCACTGATAGGGGAGAGAACCCAAAGTGACGCTAACGATAAGCTTCTAAGGAAAATACAGCTGAAAGTGTCAGACGCAGCTGGTCCCCTCCTTTTTGTTCTGGATAAAGCAGAAAAAGAGGGAGAATGTGGGGGTTCTCTAGATTCCCAAATAGCATCTAAGAACGCCCTCCTTATGTCCATTAGCAGAGCCACTTTAAGGATTGGCCAAACTTTTGATTATATAACAAATACCCGCAGAGTACGCTGGCTCACAAAGGCGGGTTTAACTAACCTCTCACCTAAGCCCGTTGAGGTACCCAACCTGGTAGATGGAGATCTGTTCGATCCAGACTTCATCAATGAGGTTAAGATACGATACAAGGCCCGTCGATCCTTCTCAGAACTCAAAGGCCCCCAATCCTCCAGAAGACCCTTTTCCCAAGAGGGTCGAGCTGCATCAGCCAGTGGTTCGGCCAAGACTACAGTGGCGCCACCAGAGGATCAAGAGGAGGCTCCTACAGGACAAGACCCACGAGAGGTGGAACGTCCTACAACAGGAACCCCTCAAGGAGAGATGCAGGTTATGGTAAGTCCAGTACACATAACCCCCCACCTTGGCCTCTCTCAAGCTATAACAGTTTGAAAAACAATCTCCACCAGAGGCGTAGCTAGGGCGGAGCCGGTGGAGCACATGCTCCAGGCGCAGACATGGCACCTGGCGCCGGAGCTCTGCCACCGGCTCCCCCGCCCTGCTCGCCCGCTCTCCAGGGTGGTGCAGTGAAAGAAGGAAGGAGCTGCCGGCATGCAGAAGAGGCCAGCCACAATAGAAGGACGCTGCAGCTCTTTTCAGGATAACCGGGGCACTCGCTGACATTACCAGCGTGAGCTACACAGCCTCAACAGGTCCTACACACGAGGAGCATCTCCCTGTGAGCCGGGCCCGGGATGTCAGAGGGAATGGAAGCTCCTCCCAGTCCCCAGTACCAAGTACGGTAGCAGCGCAACATATTCAGTCGGATGGCCGAGGCACCACTGAGCACCGCCGGGTACGGGGTACCCTGAAGGCAGGTACCCGCTTTTTGGGGGGGGTCTCCTGTATGTGTCAGCCACCCCCGCTGACTGCTTAGTTACCTGCTGCGCTCTGCAACGGGCACGCTGTGCCATTAACACCTTCTGCCCTGCGGAAGTACGGCACTTTATTCGCCGACATATGTAAGTGCTAGACTGGTGCGCATCACACTCCTGAATTGTTTGTGTGCCTTTGCACTGGTGACCCCCCCCCCCCACGCTGTGTACTGTGTGTCCCAGCCACCCCTGCCTGTAGTCTGTGTGTGTCAGCTTCACGTCTCCTGTATGTGTCAGCCACCCCTGCTGACTGCCTGCCTCCCCCGCTCCCACCTCTGTGTGCCTGCCTCATCCATAGTAGTATCTCCCTGTCTCTTTCTCTCTTACTCTCTCCCTGATGTCCCTTCTCTCCCTAACTCAATCCTGCTTGCTCTGCTCCTTCTCCAACCTCCCAATATCTCTCTGTATCAGTGTTTCCCTCTATCTCTCCCCTTCTCATCCCTTTCCTTCTCCCTCTTCCATATGCCTCTCTTTATCTCATTCCCTATTTTTCCACAAAACCCTCTTTCTCCCCCTGACCTTCCCTCTATCTCTCTCACTGACAGCATCATTGCCTCACTCCCCGAGTCAGGGGGGGTTATCAAAATTTTGCTATGGGGCCCATAAACCTATAGTTACGCCCCTGCCTTCACCCACTCATGCAGTCGGACCTATGTGTCTCCAATCCCGGTATGCCCGCACACCCGCCCACTGATGCCTGCGTTCACAAGCCAACCCAGCCCCTTGTCTCTCACACGCCTCAATATGAAAGGTAAATATAAATAGATTTTAAATATATATCCTTAATGGCTGGCTGTATGGCCAACTATGCATCTGGACATCTATTTTTACAGTATGTGGAGGCCTGGAACTGCACTCCTTTGTCAATCTCCCTCTGTCTCTCTGCTATTTCTCTCCCCCTGCTCTCTGTAGCTCCTCTTTTCCCTACTCTCTCTTCCTCCTGCCCCCTCTCTCTTAACACTCTATCACTTCCCCTTCATCTCACCTCTCTCTTTATTCATCTCTCTCCTCCCGTCCTCTTTCCCCACACTCCCTCCCTCTCCGACTCTGACAGTCTGTCACACTCTCTCTCCTTCTCTCCTCCATCTCTCTCCCTACCCGACACCTTCTTTCTCACTCTCTGTCTCTGTCCATTGCTTCTCCTTACATGCTCTCTCCCTCCCTGTCTAATCCCCTTTCTCTCTCCTACACCCTTTCTCTCTATTTCACACATGACAGTGGGGCCCACACGTTTATAGTTCCGCCCCTGGTGGCGTCACTAGGTGGGCTGCACCCCACCTCCGACAATGACCACTGCTGTCCACAGACCCGCTGACCTGGTCCCAGCAATTACCTACTAAAATTGGGGGGTGGGGGGGGGGGGGCGGACGAACATGCCCTTGCTCCGGGCACTGTGGCACCTAGCTACACCACTGATCTCCACAGACAAGTGGATTATAAAAATGATCGAGAAAGGGCTATCCCTACCTCTTATCCATTTTCCGCGCCAAGCATTTCCCTGTACAAGAAATTGCAGCCCGCTGCTAGATGTAGTGTTGTCCATAGCACTATTGCAGGGCAAGATAGAATTAGTTGACAAAACCAAAAAAGGTTGGATCAGCCACCTCTTCCCTATAAGGAAAACAGATGGCACTTACAGACCCGTCCTGAATGTCAAAAACCTAAATCGCTTCATAAAAAGACGCACATTAAGGATGGAGGGCTTACCAGAAGTCCCATTCCTACTTTCCCAAAATGACTATTGTATCAAGGTAGACCTCCAGGAGGCCTTCCATTCAATACGGGGCTGCAAAAACCACAGAAGATTCCGAAGATTCTTCTGGAAGGACACACTATACCAATGGACGGTGATGGTCTTCGGGCTGTCTAATGCACCGTACACATTTACTCGCCTGATGAAGGCGGTAGTGTCTCACCTTCGTCAGAAGGGGATCCGTTGCCTAATATATCTGGACGATCTACTTGTAGTTCACCCAGACAGAGAGACTCTCCTCTCACAACGGAACCTAACTACAACCAATGTTCCCTCTAAATTTACAAAGGCTGTGTGCGGCAAAAGATTTTGGCTGTGCAACTTTGGAAGGAAATTTCAAATTTTGTGCGTTACCTTTACTTCAAAATGATATTAAACATTTCAACATTCAAATCACAGCACAGAATGTAGTTAATGGGTGAAACACACATTAATTGAGTCCACAACTGCAAAAAGGGACCACTGCTGCTTTGTGTGCTCTGCTGTAATGTCTGTGCTCACGCTCGTCGAGGTGTGTGCGCACGCACAGCTTAGAGCGAACACTGACTACAACCCTTCTCCTAGATTTGGGTTTCACCATAAACTACCCCAAATCGATTCTAGTCCTGTGCCAGTCAATAATATTCCTGGGATTTCTGATAGACTCCACCTCCTTCTCGATTGCAGTCCCACCAGAGAAATGGACGGAAATACAAACAGTCATTTCTCGTACTCTCCATCGTCAGCTGTCGATGAGAGACTTAGCCAAACTCATAGGGAAAATGAGAGCTCTGGGTCCCGGATTTCTGTAAGTCCCTCTCCTATGCAGATTTTCCCAGTTCCTCCTAGGGAACCTACTCAGGAAGGGTTTTTCCTGGAGAGAGAAAATCCAATTAACCCCCCTCCAGTTGGAACAGAAATAGAGAACTGGACAATTCTTCCCTTGCCAACGCCCAGACCTCTATTAGACCCAATACCAAACATAATCATTTCCTCAGATGCTTCCCTGATGGGTTGGGGGGCATGCACACAGAACAAAGCAATAAGATGCGTTTGGTCCAACCAGGAAACCAGATTCCACATAAATCTATTAGAGCTGATGGCGGCCATTCCTCCCCACACTCAGGGGATCTCTATACAGATCTGCTTAGACAACAGGAAGGCCGTTTCGTACCTGAACAGGATGGGAGGCACCAAATCTCTCCATCTCTGTCTAGAAGCAGTGGAGATTTGGAATTGGGCAGTCCAGAGGAACATTCTCCTCACAGCCGTTTATATACCGGGGGATTCAAACGAACTGGCAGACTCTTTATCCCGGGACCATCTCTCTTTAGACAGAGTAACCCTCAGACCACAGGTTTTCCAGAACATTATCAAAACGTTCGGAATTCCGGGGATAGACCTTTTTGCGACCCCATCCAATGCACAAGTTCCTACCTTTGTCTCCAGGGTATGGACGGAGGGAGCATCACACATGGATGCCATGTCCTTCCATATGCATTTCCCCCTCCAGCCTTAATGCTAAAAGTCCTGCACAAGATCATGATAGTCAAAGTACCCCACATAATCCTGGTCTACCCAGTATGGCCCTCTAGGATCTGGTTCCCCTTAGTCAATCAGTTGCGCAAGGGGCCCTAGATCCCTCTAGGCCTCCCCAGAGACTGTTTCCAAGGGACCCCAGACCTCCTCCAGAAACTGCCACAATCCATGTGGATAGCGATATTACTCGGCTATTAGCAAACGCCAACCTATCGTCGGCATCAGTAACACTAATCAATGCCTCTCTGAGACCCAGAACAAGGGCCAGATACCGAGCTATCATTAGCTAATACAGTACATGGATAGCTACTCGGTCTCAAGCCCTCTCTTCCAATACCCTCAACTTAGCCTTAGACTTCTTAGCAGCTAAGTTTGAGGCCGGCCTGGCATCTACTACCATACGCTCTTACGGCTCGGCCTTAGCATTATTGGTTCCCAGTCTTACAGAGAATAAGCTCTACCTACGTCTTCTGAAGGGAGCTTTCCTCTCCAGACCATGTTGTCCCCGCTACTCTAGCACATGGGACACCGAACCACTTTTACAATTCCTGGCCTCCATAGACTCTACAACAGATATGGGCATGTTATCCAGGAAGCCAGCATCTCTACTAGCCTTAGCCTTTGCTGCGAGTGGTGCTGAACTCAGCCTCATACACATATCAGACCCATGGCTGACACAAACCCCATTAGGCTTTCATATAATCCTAAAGGGTCACACGAAAACCAGCTCTCTAAGCAACCCGCTGGTAGAGTTCGACATACTGAAAGACCATTCAGATGTCGACCTGTGTCTAGTTACATGCTTGACACATTACCTCCAAATGACATCTTCGATTCGGGGTGACCATTCCCAGTTATTTATTACATGCCGTAAACCCTTCCGCCCCGATAGACCATCTACTTTCCGTGGATGGATAGTAGCTGCAATGAACCTTGCAGGAATAGACACATCAACCTTCAAATGTCATTCAATTAGGGGCGCAGCTGTTACTTCCGCTGCAGCCAAGGGCTTACCACTACAATCGATAATGCAAGCTGCCCGTTGGTCATCCAGCCGTACTTTTGTAAAACACTACTGGAGACCCACTGATCCTCAAAGGATCGAGTTTATTAGAGCAACCACCCGCTCCTTAGATCAGGGCAAAGGTAAGTGCAAAATCTTCTTCACTTTACCTTTCCTGCGCAGTCGGGAGGCTTGCCAGCCTAACCCACCAGCTGTTGCTAGGTGGCAATCATATTCCCTAGAACAAAGAAAGTTTGCAGGTGATAGATTCCTGCAAACTACTGTAACTGTACCAGTGTAGCTGCCTCTTGTACAATGTCAGAGGACAGCGATAGTGACACAGGGGCTCCTATATTGGTGTCCTGCACACATTGCAAGGCTGGCACGAGTACCACCGGCCAGCCTGGGCAGTTGTGTGTATAAAAAAGGGAAAGTCAGAGGATGACTCAAAGGGAACCCGACAAGGTTTTTTGGGGCACACTTGAAAATAGTAATATGCGTTTGATATGGTGTCTATTAATTAAAACGTAACTTTTAATTTTGAAACACTTAAAATATAAAATTAGCATAAGAGGGGGTATGCATTTGCTGAGGAACTTCAGGATTATTGTATTAATTCCTCCTCCTCCTCCGAGCAAAGAAGTCAAAGTTATACTGACTCTGTCAGGTACTGTATAGTAGGTAAACTTGGCGAAAATTAGTCATTCATATAGCTATTTCTTGGCATGAGAACTATAGTAGAAAATGATTGTGACATTCGATTGTCGTCAAAGTATGAAATAGCGGTTCTGATGGCGCAGGACACACCTCCCCTCAGTGGTCAAATGAAATTAATTTAATGAGGTGTCAAAGAAGAGAGAAAAAAAAGTTGCGAGTATAGCCTGATGGCGGTCTGAGGCTACCCTTTCAAAAAGGTGCGCCATTGTAAGAGGACGAAGCTGGCCAGGAGGGGAGCTTACCGCAGGGTTTGCCCCCAGAGGCCATGACACTTCCCCAGCTATCACGCGGCTCTGGTGGTCATTTTAACATACTTGACACCCCTGCACGCTGCTGGAGGCTCCGGACTGATGCTGCCAGGGCTGTGCTCCAACATGTCCATGGAATTACATTAGGATCACATGCAGATAGCACATTTGAGATCATGATGCGCCCTCTTGGCAGGCCACAAATGTCTATATGAAGTCTAATGCAGATGGCAGGACTTGTATGTAACTAACTCATGAGTTAGCAAAGATTTCTATAGCAAGTCAAATAACAAAGGAATCTCCGTGTGTGCAGCCATTACAGTTCTGGTCCAGACACTTATAAAGTGTAAAAGACCTCTGCAAACTCTCAAACCCTGTCGGCCATAGTCCAGGTCTGTGTAAACCTAATAAGAGCTCAATCGGCAGCGCTCCCGTCACTATCCAGACGAGGCGCACGGCTAGGAGGATTCAGTCCCCACAATACCATGGGTTATTTCATGCTCTGACAGGGCACTATGGCAAACGTCACTATCCAGACGAGGCGCACGGCTATGAGGATTTAGTCCCCACAATACCAGGGGTTATTTCATGCTCTGACAGGGCACTATGGCAAACGTCACTATCCAGACGAGGCGCACGGCTAGGAGGATTCAGTCCCCACAATACCAGGGGTTATTTCATGCTCTGACAGGGCACTATGGCAAACGTCACTATCCAGACGAGGCGCACGGCTAGGAGGATTCAGTCCCCACAATACCATGGGTTATTTCATGCTCTGACAGGGCACTATGGCAAACGTCACTATCCAGACGAGGCGCACGGCTAGGAGGATTCAGTCCCCACAATACCAGGGGTTATTTCATGCTCTGACAGGGCACTATGGCAAACGTCACTATCCAGACGAGGCGCACGGCTAGGAGGATTCAGTCCCCACAATACCAGGGGTTATTTCATGCTCTGGCAGGGCACTATGACAAACGTCACTATCCAGACGAGGCGCACGGCTAGGAGGATTCAGTCCCCACAATACCAGGGGTTATTTCATGCTCTGACAGGGCACTATGGCAAACGTCACTATAGTGGACCCTGAAGTGTAATTTCTCCACAGGATAACCTTCGGTATTCCTGCTCAATGGAAGTTGGAAAATAATTTGACTTCGTATCCCTCCAGGCCTCTAGTAGCCTTGCACCCCAGCGGGGTAGCATTTTCAGGGGATGCAGCTGTGAAGGTGAAGTACAAATTGGGTAATGGTTAACATTACTACCTCACGGCACTGATGTCATGGGTTCCATTCAAACAACGCCATTACCCTAACTGTGTGGAGTTTATGTATATTCTCCCCGTGCTTGCGTGGGATTACTCCAGGTACTCCCGTTTTCTCCCACAAACAATTCGGTTTGTCAATTCTTACGGTTCTCCACTAAATTATGTTAGCTGAGTAACACTGGCTGCAGCTTTTATAATTAATAGTGAATATGGCCTCAACTACACATCCCTTCGGGGACGCAATCTCACTTTGGTGCAAGTTTTACTGGTTGCCAATGTTGACGGCCGTGTTCACTTCAGCGCCACCATATGCTAAATACCAATATGCTGCCTCTTATCTGTACGACCTATTATATGAAAGTACATATATACATAGATTTATGTTTATATGCATTTGTGTATATATATATATATATATATATATATATATAATGTCCTGCAGGTTCCTTTGGCTCTTGGATATGAGCTTGAGGAAATAAGGCGGCACTCCAAGGGTTTAAGTAAAATGTAGAAAAGTTTTATATAGACAGTGATAATAAAGGACATCTACGACGTTTCAAGGCCCACTGGCCTTTTCATCAGGCTGCTGTCCAAAAGTGCAATGTGTGCTGTGCGAAAACAAGTAACTGAGCTGCAGCTCTCTTACCTGCCTATATGGCTTCTGCGTGTCCGTACCTGACTGATTCCCCGGCGTCTGACGGAGCCGTGCTTCCGGGTGCATCAGCTACTCCCCCTGCATGCGGTTGTTGCTTAGCAACCCAGGACGCTGCTGGGTCCGTTTGCGCTTAGGGAAAGAGACAGCGTACGTTAGTGTGTGCGTGAAGTAATAAATCTGACCAACCTATATTTGGTTGGATGGGTGATAAAACAACAAAACAAATCAAATTCATACGTGAAAGAATGGTGTGTTTAGTTGAGCCATATGTGAGATAAAAATATTGTGTAGAAAGAACCACAACTACTAATGTTTCTTTTAGGTAGGACAATTTGGGGTAAATAGCAACTTGTTTTTGCAGCAGCGTCTACCACACTTTCTCCTGCATTACACATATATCATGTTAAGCATAACATGTACTTGACTGCATGATTAAATATAACACGGTATCTTAGCTGCATAATGAAAAAGTAGTTAATAAGTTAAGAGGAAGAAGAAAAGAAATCAATGAAGTTTATGGAAGCACTGGAAGATCGTATGTAGCCATATGTAGCGGAACTATGTATATATCGCTGGGTACGGATTCCAAGGTGTTGTAACCGTTATACACTGTCACAGTTTTTTTGATACTTGAGTTCCTCAAATAAATGTATTCCAGGCTATCATTTCATTTAGTCCCGCTGGTGCCATCGTATTAAGTCTGTATATCCACTGAGCTTCTTTTTTTGTAAGTATTTTCTGTCTGTTTCCCCCTCTGCTAAGAACGGGGACATGGTCAATAATCTTGCATTTTAAATCTGCCAGTGTGTGTCCCTTTTCTTTGAAATGTCTAGCAACAGGTTGATTGCTGGTTTTGCCATTCAGACTTGCTGAAATGGCTGATCTGTGCAGAGCCATTCTAGATCTTAAATGTACTATGGTTTGTCCAACATAGTATTTGTTACACGGGCAGATTATAATGTAGATAATGAACGGAGTTTTGCAAGATAAGATATGTCGGATCTTATAGATCTTATCCTCGTGTGGATGCTTGAATGTGGTGCCCGTCTCAAGATAACTGCATGCCCTACAGGAAAGACATCTGTAACAGCCTGGCTTTTTTTCTTGGATGTTAAATAAAGTAGTCTTGGGTTTAGGTTCTATATTTGTTTTAACGAGCATATCTCGAAGATTTTTTCCCCGACGGTAGCTGGGCATGATGTTTTTTTGGCTGAATATTGGCAATTGTTTGTCAGAGTATACTGATTTCCCCCTCTGCTAAGAACGGGGACATGGTCAATAATCTTGCATTTTAAATCTGCCAGTGTGTGTCCCTTTTCTTTGAAATGTCTAGCAACAGGTTGATTGCTGGTTTTGCCATTCAGACTTGCTGAAATGGCTGATCTGTGCAGAGCCATTCTAGATCTTAAATGTACTATGGTTTGTCCAACATAGTATTTGTTACACGGGCAGATTATAATGTAGATAATGAACGGAGTTTTGCAAGATAAGATATGTTGGATCTTATAGATCTTATCCTCGTGTGGATGCTTGAATGTGGTGCCCGTCTCAAGATAACTGCATGCCCTACAGGAAAGACATCTGTAACAGCCTGGCTTTTTTTCTTGGATGTTAAATAAAGTAGTCTTGGGTTTAGGTTCTATATTTGTTTTAACGAGCATATCTCGAAGATTTTTTCCCCGACGGTAGCTGGGCATGATGTTTTTTTGGCTGAATATTGGCAATTGTTTGTCACATTTTACAATGGGCCATATGCCTTTGAGAGCTCTGGGTAGTACTCTAGTGGCAGGGTTGTACGTGGTCACGAACGGGATTTTGTTAAATTCTTTCTTTTCATTGGGGGTGGTTATCAATAGTTGTCTGGGGGTGCTCTCTATTTGTTCCTTTTGTTTATTTATTTCAGTCGGATTATATCCTCTTGCCACGAATTTCTTGGTCATGATGTCCAGATCTTTTTTGCACTGTGTAGCATCGCTGTCAATTCTGGCTACTCGCAGCAGTTGGGATTTGGGCAGACTGCGTTTGAGTGCTTTGGGGTGGTTACTGCTATATTGGAGGAGTGTATTCCGATCTGTGTCCTTGTAGAACACTGCTGTTGTAATTTTGTTGTTGGAGATGCTGATGGTGACATCCAAATAGTTAACCTTACTATTATCCATATTGTATGTGAATTTGATGGGGTTATTGTAACTATTGATGTTATTGATCAAGTTGATGAGCTCTACTTCTTGTCCTGCCCAGATTAGGAACAGGTCGTCTATGTAGCGCGTATACATGACGATATTTTGACTGATGTTGATGTCTGAGAAGAAAAACTCATTCTCTTGTTCGAACATGTATACGTTGGCCAGAGATGGTGATACGTTCGACCCCATAGAACAGCCTGTGAGCTGTAGGAAGTACTTTCCATTGTGAATGAAATAATTTTTGGTAAGGGTTAACTCCAGCAGTGTCAAGAACAAAGAGATGTCGAGGGCAGTGAACTTCACTCTGTGTAAAAACCTCTGCATAGCCGACAATGCTCCGGAATGTGGTATAACCGTATATAGGTTTTTTACATCGAGTGTGCACAATGTGCAATTGTCAGGGAGATTTTGTATTTGTTGTAATTTCAGAAGCAATTGGGAAATATCCTTAAGGAATGTTCTTTGAGTAGCCAGATGAGGTTGAATGAGCGAATCCAAAAACTGGGAGACAGGTTGAAATAGTGACCCCCGGGCAGAGATGATAGGTCTGCATCCGGGCAGTGGGGCAGCAGGGTAGGCAGCGGGCATGCAAGGGCTAGTAGTCGGCAGGTCCCAGACTGATTGCTGAAAGCATCATGCAGGAGGGGGCTGGTGCACAGACAGCGGGGGCACTGGGGATCCGGGTAGCGCGGTCCATGCTCAGGAGGAGGACGCGGAGGAAGGTCCATTATGAGATTGTCATTTCATCGGCGGGGGTCCCTGCCGCGAATGGGAAATAGCGGAGCCGTTTATTAAATATGTGCATATTTAATGAACTGCTCATTAGATATGCGCATATGTAATTTCCGGGCCCGCTATTTCCCATTCGCGGCAGGGACCCCCGCCGATGAAATGACAATCTCATAATGGACCGTCCTCCTCCTGAGCATGGACCGCGCTACCCGGATCCCCAGTGCCCCCGCTGTCTGTGCACCAGCCCCCTCCTGCATGATGCTCTCAGCAATCAGTCTGGGACCTGCCGACTAGGAGCCCTTGCATGCCCGCTGCCTACCCTGCCTGACATGCTGCCCCGCTGCAAGGTACCAGGGGAGGGGGGGGGAAGCGAGGGTACCAGCTGGCAGGTACGGGGGGAGGGGGGGCAGGACAGGTACCAGGGGACACGAGGGGTTTAAACGGTATTACTGCAATATGAATGGTACTTAAACGTAATCTACTGCAATGTGAAAGCTAATACCAATTTAAATACCGTTTAAAAATACCGGTTCTTTACACTGCTTGGCAGTGGGAAAGCGGCATCAAATTCTCCATTCCCCTAATAAGCTTTGTTGTCGTCTTTGGATTTTTTCTACTTCTATGATGTCCTTTTTATAGTGTGGGCCCCAGAATTATACTCCGTATTCGAGGTGTGCTCTAACTAATGATTTGTACAGTGGCATAATTACTTTTGAGTCCCTAGTTTCCATGCCCCTTTTAATACATGCTAGTATTCGGTTGGCCTTTTTAGTTGCTATATTACATTGAGCACTACACCCCAGTTTTTTGTCTATTTGGACTCCTAGATCCTTTTCCAGTACTGATTTACCCAATTCATCCCCACTTCGGTAATAACTAGCACACTGGTTATGTCTCCCAAGGTGCATGACCTTGCATTTGTCCACATTGAACCTCATCTTCCACTTTTTTGCCCAATCATCTAGATTGTCAAGATCATTTTGAAGCGTGGTGACATCTTCTGATAATTTAATAATTCTAAGTTTTGTGTCATCTGCAAAGATGGATACATTGCTGAGTAACCCCATCCCAATATCATTGATAAATATGTTAAATAAAATGGGCCCTAGAACCGAACCCTGTGGCACTCCACTTAGTACTGGTATCATATTAGATACGGCACTGTTCACAACCACTCTTTGTTCTCTATTACACAGCCAGTTCCCTACCCATCTACAGATATTTGCCCCTAATCCCATGTCCTCCATTTTATTTATCAACCTCTTGTGTGATTCGGTGTCGAAGGCTTTAGCAAAATCTAGGAAAATCACATCTACAGCGTTTCCATTATCAAGGTTTTTGCTAACTTCTTCATAGAAACCAAGTAGATTAGTTTGGCATGAACGATTTTTCACGAACCCATGCTGGTTATTACTCAGTAAACGATGAAGGTCTAAATATTCCTGGATACCATCTCTTAAAAATCCTTCAAATAGTTTACCCACAATTGATGTTAAACTCACAGGTCTGTAATTAGCGGGATCCACCTTTTTCCCTTTTTTGAATATGGCACTACCTCTGCTATTCTCCAGTCTTTTGGTACCTTTCCTGATGATAGTGAATTATTGAAGATATAATGTAGAGGGGAAGCTAATTCCTCCCTTAATTCCATTAGTACCCTAGGATGAATCCCATCTGGCCCAGGTGATTTATTTGTTTTGATTTTGCTGAACCTCAATATTATTTCCTCGGTAGAGAAATCAATATTGAGGTCCGGCTTGTCCCATTTGTGGTATGTGTGCGTTCCACAGCCTGCTCTCCCTTAGTAAACACTGATGAGAAGAACTCATTTAACAGTTCTGCTTTTCCCTTGTCCTCCGTAAAACTTTTTCCATTGATATTGGTTAGTGGGCCTATGTTGTCCTTAATTATACGTTTACTATTTATGTATTTGAAAAACTTCTTGGGGTTGGTTTTGCTTTCAGTGGCTATACGATCTTCATAATCCCTTTTAGTTACTTTGATTGCCGATTTGCAAATTTTGTTTGATTCTTTGTATTTGGTGAACGCCTCCTCATTTAAGTTATTTTTATAGAATTTAAATGCTCTTGTTTTATTGTTGATAGCTGACCTTACTTTTTTGTCCAACCATGGTGGCTTTTTTTAATTTGAATTTACCCTTATTTACTTTAGGAATGTGTTTAATAGTTAACGATTCAAGCACATTTTTTAGAGTATCCCACATTTCCTCAGCATTTTTCCACTTTAATAAAACGTTTCCCACACAATTCCTTTTAGGGCTTCTCTGAATAATTTGAAGTTAGCTTTTCTGAAGTTTAATATTTTTGCCGGTCCTCTATATTGTAGTTTACAGAAAATGATTTCCAGTGAAACCATATTGTGGTCGCTGTTCCCTAGATTAGTGTTCCTTCTAGCACCCGCCATATTTGAAAAACCCTGCAGTTCCTCTTCCCTGCCCTGGGTGTCGCTGTTTGCTGTAGTGCTTCTAGCACAGTGTGGTCTGTATATCAGCACTGATATGCAAACCAGACCTGTGCTAGAAACACCCCAGAAGACAGCAACACCCCAGGCAGGGAAGAGGAACTGCATGGGTTTTCTAATGTGGCAGGTGGTAGAATGAACACTACTAGATGTTCAATTACTTTTGAAACTAAGTCTGTTATTTGTTAAAACCAAATCCAATGCTGCCTTATTACGAGTTGGAGTTTCTACCGTTTGTGTGATAAACTGGTCTTTAAGTAAGCTTGGGAACCCATTGCTTCTTGCTGTTTTACATGTTTCGTTTTTCCAATCAATGTCCGGTAAATTAAAATCCCCATAATTAATACCTGACCCTGATCTGATGATTGATTTGGTTTAAAAGAAGAGACTCGTCCCCTTCGTTTATGTTCGGAGGTCTATAGCATACCCCTATTAAAATTCTGTTATTAGGTTTTTGTTATTGTCGGTTATCTCTGCCCACACGGCCTCCGTGTAGTCTTCCTCTGTGCCTGTGCTCATTTCTTTCTCACACAATGTTAAGTTATTTTTTACATATAGGCACACCCCCCCCCCCGCCCCTTCTATTTTCCCTGTCTTTCCTGTAGAGCGTATATCCCTCCATATTTAATGCCCAGTTGTGTGACTCGTTACACCATGTTTCTGTAATACCAATAATGTCATAATCGTCCCTAGTGACCAGTTTCTAGTTCCCCGATTTTTACCTACCAAGCTTCTTGCATTAGCCAGTAGGCATTTTAGTTTATGTTTAATTTTAGTTCCGTCCCTAACATTGTATTTAATTTCTCCCCTAAACTTATTTGTATTCCTTACTAACGTCCTCGTACCCTCCTCCCCCTCAATAGACTCTCTACAGCCCTCCCCACCATGCCCACTGCCCGACCTATTTACAGTTTTGAGACCTCTTCCTATGTCGTTCGCGCCTTCCCATACTCCAAGATCATCTGTACCTGAGAGCTGTAACTAATATTACATAACATTCCTGTAGCACCCTGGGAATTACCCTTATTAGTACCCCGGACATTGCCTGTAACTCTGTCGTCCTCCTCCCTTCTCCTCCACAAATGTATTCTTAACCCCAATCCTACTATTCTCAATACAGGTCCCATAGTATCTAGCTACCCCCACCCACCAGTCACCTAGTTTAAAATCTACTCCTACCCTCTAACCATCCTTCCCCAGCCCCCTCCTCATTAAGTTGCAATCCATCACGGCAAAAAAGATGGCGCCTGACCGAAAAGTCCGCCCAGTGTTCCATGAACACAAATCTCTCCTTCCTACACCAATCCTTTTAGCCACACGTTTACCTCCCTGATCTCCCTCTGCCTCCCTGGGCTAGCGCGTGGCACTGGTAATAATTCCGAGAATATTACCCTAGATGTCCTCGTCTTTAATTTCTTACCTAATTCACTATACTCTTTCTTGAGGATATCCCACCTACCATTAACTTTGTTATTAGTACCGATGTGTGGGTTGCTCCCAGCCCCTCCCAACAATCTGTCTACTCGGTCCGCGATGTGCCGTACCCGAGCACCCGGGAGACAACAGTCTGTACGGCAATCACGGTCCCGATAGCAGATTGCCCTGTCTGTTCTCCTGTCGATAGAATCCCCTACCACCACTATCTGACTTTGCATCTGTCATCCCGTTTCAGCTAGAGCTGGGGCAGCCAACTCCAGTTCTCGAGAGCTACCAATATGTTGCAGGTCTCCTCACAGAATCACAAGGAAGTAATTAGCTCCACCTGTGGATATTTTAAAATGTGTTGTGAGTAATGAGTGCACCTGTGCAGCAGCTAGATTGTCTGGAAAATGTGCACTGTTGGTAGCTCTCGAGGACTGGAGTTGGCTACCACTGAGCTAGAGGGAACAGTCTCCTCCAGCTCCGTCATTTCGTCGCTATCCTCCGCCGAAACTTCGCCCAACCGGGCAAATTTATTCGGGTGTGATAGATCCGAAATGTCGTGCCTGTCCCTCCTGGCCCTCTCTTTCCTCTTTCTGACCGTGACCCAGCTGGCTACCTGTTCGACCTCATCTATCGGTGACCCCATCTGCAACTCCTCCACCGCTTTGCTCGAGATTGTAAATATCCCTCAGTCGCTGAACGGTCCGCTCTAGATCAGTGACCTGGGCTTCCAGGGCGGACGTTCGCTCACATCTCGTGCAGATGTATTCGCACTGGGACTCATGCTCCAGGTGCGCATACATCTTGCACGACATGCACTGAGTGAGATTCTCAATCAGGGCCCCACCCATTTTATCTACCTCCCCGCGACTAACGCCCTAGTATACAATAGAGAATTAAGTTACAATGCAATGTCACACTACAAGTCACTTTCTAAAATATAAGAAAGTTGATACTTCTCTGTTCCTGCAGCTGTGTCGCACTCCTGGTGTCCTCACACCTGATGTTGAAACTGGAATCTAATAGAGATGAGCTGGTTTGGATCCTAGAGATCCGAACCCCCACAAACTTACCTGATCCAAGGCCGGATCCGAGGAGTTCGCCGGTACCCGCCATCTTTCTGAGTCCAAACCGAGGCTAAAACGTCATCATCCCGCGTCGGATATATAGTTCCCGGCGGTCGGCGCCATTTTCAAACAGGCTGGTGATTTCAGACAGCACGGATGTGTCCATGCTGTCTGCTGAGGGGTGTGAGGGGGAAACCTGCTGGGGGGATGATTTAGGCATAGGGGGCTGCTGCTAGTGCTACAGAGGGGGCTACATTAGTTTAATTAAAGTAAAAAAAAAAAAAAAATTTAAATTACTGCTGCCAGTGCCAGTATAAGTCCAGGGTGCCCACATGTGTCCCGTATCAGTCCAGGGGTGCCATATAATTCCATGGGTGCCCCCATGTGTCCTGTATCAGTCCTGGGGTGCCCGCATGTTTGCCGTATAATTCGAGGGGTGCCCCCATGTGTCACGTATCAGACCAGGGGTGCCCGCATGTGTGCCATATAATTCCAGGGGTGCCCCCATGTGTCCTGTATCAGTCCTGGGGTGCCCGCATGTGTGCCGTATAATTCAAGGGTTGCTCCCATGTGTCCCGTATCAGACCAGGGGTGCCCGCATGTGTGCCGTATAATTCCAGTGGTGCTCCCATGTGTCCCGTATCAGACCAGGGGTGCCCGCATGCGTGCAATATAATTCCAGGGGTGGCCCCATGTGTCCCGTATCAGACCAGGGGAGCTGCCCTTTTTTTTCATGAAAATAAAAACAAGGTGTGGTTTTTTTTTTGTTTTTTTTTTACTGCAAGGGCTGTTAAATGCGCTGTAGTCCAGGGGTAAGCCAAGAGTGTATAATTCATGGGGTGTTGCTAAGTCTGCCTTATAATTCCAGGTGTGCTGCTCTTTTTTATAATTAAAAGAATTCAATTTTTTATTTTGACTGCAGGAATTTGTCTGCCGTATAATTCCATGCCTGCCGCCATGTGTGCCGTAACAGTCCAGGGGTGCTGCCATCTGTGCCATGATATTCCATATGTGTGTGATATGCATATAAAAATAGGTTCTTGTGTAGTTTCATGGCGCCGTGCTACTTCCGGGTTGGGTACGCTCGCCAAACTATGTCAAATAAAGTAAGTTAACTCCATGCCAACGTGGATAGTTCATACCCCCACTATCCACGTTGGCATGGAGTTGATTTTAGATAGCGTGGCGAGCGTAGCGAGCCACTGAGCCCACAGCGTGGGCAGGGCCGGTGCTAGGGTGTTTAGCGCCCTCCTGCGAACTATAAATTTGCGCCCTCACTCTCATAACTTCAGTGCATGTAACAAAACAAAAAGGCTAACTCTCACAAGAAGCATTGTCACACAATAGTACCCACGTTTCATATTACACTGCAGAGTGGCACAATCCTAATCACAATACACCACATAGTAGTCTACCTTATTCACATTGCAACCCACAGTAGTACCCCTTATTCATGTTAAGCTACACAGTAATACTCCATATACACAATGCCCACAGTAGTAGTGCCACTTACTACAAGTTGTGTGGAGAGAGGGGCGGTGAGGCACACTGGGGAAGTGTTGCACTGATATATTCACAGATGTTGACACACTGTTGAAAAAAAAGACAGATGCTGACACACAGAAGTTGACATACGGACAAAGTCTGACATACAGTCAATGACACACTGACAGGTGCTGACACATAGATACACAGACGTTGACACAGTCAGACACAAGGATAGATTGATAGACGACACTGACACGCGGATACACAGATGCTTACACAGGCAAATGCTGACATACAGATGACACACGGACAGACTCTAACACACTTATATGCTAAAACACTGACAGACACTGACACATGGAAATACAAATGCTGACACAGACAGGTGCTGACACACTGACTGACACATAGATGCTGAAACGTTGACAGACTGACACCTGGACACACAGATACACAGATGCTTACACATGGATACACAGGTGTCAACACATGAATGCTGACACACTTAGAGATGATGACACAATGACAGATGCTAACACATGGACACAGACAGAGGCTGATAAGCTGACACAGACTGATGCTGACACAATGGCTGGCAAACAAACTCTGACACAGACAGAATAACAAATGGACATGCAGACAGATGCTGACACACAGATGTTGACACACAGGCATCCACTGACCTACTGACACACAGATGTGGAGACACAGACACTAATAGTTAACACACAGACTGACACAGATTTACGCTGACACATGGGCGTGGACATACAGCCACATGGATTCTGCTACAGACATGCAGGCAGCCACTGACATACATAAATGCTGACACATGGACACTGGCACACTGATGCTGACACATATAATTAAACAATGACACATTGATGCTGACACACAGACACAGGTGGGAGAGAGGAGAGATACAGTAGAGCAGGGAAGTGTGATGAGAGACCCTGTTGCACTGTCACCAGATGGTAGGGGGCAGAGCCAGATTAAGGTCTAAATGGGCCTGGAGCTGAAAATAATCAAGGGCCTATTATGCGCAATAATAGGGGTTGTGGCCAGCACCTAATAATGTGGGGGGCGTGACCAGTGTTCTGGTTGGGTGGTCTGCTCATGGGTGTGTCTCTATTTGTGTAAATACTTTCAACTAATTATATATGCCTGGAAAAGGCAGGGGGCTGACATAGGAAAAATGCAGGGAGATATCCAAAGGTGCACCCGCAGGATGCCGATGTCCTAAGATACTTGCGGGGTGAGGCGGCACTCCAGTCAGAATAAAATAGTGTGCCGAGCGTAGCAAGGCACCGTGCCCTCTGCTTGGCGAGTGCAGCGAACCCAAAAGGGGGAGCGATCCACAGCCCCCCTTTTCGGCATTGAGGCGGTCGGGAGTCCGGTGTCGGTATTTAGACCGCCAGCATATCATACCAGACCCCATATATCCCTTAGACAAATCATGCAACACAATAGTAACCCCTTTATACTGTACACACCCCTTTATACTCTTACACATTATGCCACATGGAATGAGAAAAAAATTCACACTGACTGAGCCAAAATTCACATTCTGCCACATGGATTGAGGCAAAATACACACTATTGACAGATTGAGCAATAATGCACAATATGATTCATAAACCGGCATTGCGCGTCAAAGGTGTGCATTAAAAATTACACCATAATATCCATTACATGTTAAGCCACACACCATATCACTTCCGGTGGGGGCCGGGGATGGTCGCATGCTTGCGAGCTCCTGTCCACCGGAGCCTCCATCCTCGGCCCCCGGAGAAAGAGCGCCCCGTGGACGGCGGGTGGACGATGGGTGGACGATGGGGAGAGGGCAGAGAAGAAGCCCCCCCCGCCCGGGAGAGGGCACCGCCGCAGCACCCGCACCGCAGAGACGCTGACGAACGGAAGGGACGTGAGTCAGCCCAGCCCCCGGCGCACAGCAGTCGGCCACGAGATCACCGCCACGGCCCCCGCAATGGAGGAGACGGAAGCGGCGAGGAGGAGGGGGACCCGGCCCTGCTCTGGACGGCTGCACGTGTCAGCTCAGTCCCCCGGCGCCCAGAACGCGGCACAAGACCCGGCCGCAGGAGCACAGCTCGCTCCCCCCCCCCCCCATCGGCACCATCATCAGCCATCACAGTCGGCCACAAGGACACCGCACTGTGGAGACGGAAGCGGTGAGAAGGAGGGGGACCCGGCCCGGCTCTGGACGACTGCACGTGCCAGCTCAGCCCCCAGCGCCCAGAATGCGGCACAGGACCCGGACACAGCTTGCCCCCCCCCCCCCCATCGGCACCATCGGCATCGGGCGGCGTCACCCACCAAATGCTGAGGCACCCACCTATGTTACGTTGAAGTGGAGGTGGGATCATACCATCGGAGGCAGCGGCACGAAACTGAGCCCAGGGAGGGCTCAACTCCAGCCCCAGGCCTCACTGTCTCTCCCCAGGCCCAGTGACTCTCTCTGCCCCCCCCCCCACAACTCCCCCACACCACTCCATCCCCCACGCTGGCTTCTCCTACAGGAAGATGGCGCTGCAAATGGCTGCCAAGGAACTGTGCATCTCAGCTATGTAACCCCCTCTGTGTTACCTGCCTGGCTGGTGCAGCGACCAGTGGCGCCGCGGATGGCTGCCTAGGCGCTGTGCTGCTCGGCGGGTAGGTTTTTCCATGTGTTCCCTGTATGACAAACTGTTCTGTCCGTGCTTATATTGTCACCCATCGACTGCTGCATCGACCAGTGGCGCCGCTGATGGCTGCCTAGGCGATGTGCTGCTTGGCGGGTATGTGTTCCCTGTTGATAAATTGTACTGTCCCTGCTCATACTGTCACCTACCGACTGCTGCAACGACCAGTGGCGCCGCTGATGGCTGCCTAGGCGCTGCGCAGCTCGGCGGGCATGTGTTCCCCTACATGTAATGTGTAATGTCCTCAATGTAATGTATGCAATGTCCTCCCCCCCCCCCCCCCCCATCCCTGCTTGATGATGCACTGTAAAATCCGCAAAAAATTCCTAGTGTGCTCAAGCACACATGGCCAATAAAGTTGATTCTATTCTATTCTATTCTATTCTATAATGTCCATTACGTATTAAGCCAAACACCATAATGCCTATTAAAAATTATGCTACATAAGTGCTGCTTACCTATATGCTCATTGCCAGGGGTTCCATGCTCATTGCCAGAGTTTCCATGCTCATTGCCATGTGGGATTACATGCTCATTGCCAAGGGGGGAATACATGCTTGTGGTGACTGAGGGACAGCCGCCGCCAGGTAGAAATGACAGCCATTGACAGCCGGACAGAGAGCAGGGGGCTGCCCGGCTGTATTTAGAGCAATGTAGGTCCCAGCTATTTGATATAATACCCCTTTCACACCAGAAAATGCAGGGATTTACCCAGGAATATTGACCCAGGATCATGCAGGGACATTCACGGATTGGCCCCTTTTACACCAGCCTAGTGCCTGCATTTTCTGGTGTGAGGAGAGAAAACTACCCTCCCCCTTTAAACAACCAGCTATATCTTCGGAACCAACTGACCCATTTACACGAGGGATTCAAATTATTTTCAAATGAATTTGGTCCTGTGAAACTGGGCCATTTGGTTCCAGAGAAATCTGTCCTGTCCTCAAACAACATGAACAACCATGAAATTACATTTAAAAAAAAAAAAAAAAAATCGGTTTATACGAAATATCTCTAGAACCAATGAACCCATATGGACCAACCTGGTATCAGATTGAAGGCCCAGCAATTTGGGTTAGACTGGGATCAACCTTGAGCTTCTGTGATGCCGTTGGAACCAGGTAGGAGTCGGAATTTGTGGGTCTCATGTTATCCTATGGGGAAAACGTTCCAGCTTTGCCTGGCAGTATCTCCGGTTCCTGGGGGGCTAGAGACGCGGGGCTGGGATCGTTGGAAAGCCCTGACCCTCAGCTACAAAATGGGCATATTTAGAGAGTGGGCCTGGAGCTGTAGCTCCATCAGGCCCATTGTTAATCCGGCTCTGGTAGGGGGGCAAGAGCTTGGAGGAGAAAGTCGTTGAGCAGTGGAAGATATTGCAGCAGAAAAGAGTGTGGCATATGGACACTGCCTGCGGGAGAGCGGTATACAGTAAAGGGCCCCACCGCCATACTGGTGAAAGCGAGAAATGAGAAAAGCAAAAACTGCGCTTGAAATGCCTGCTCCATATATAAACTATACATATATATCAAATCTATCCAAACCAAGGTGTTAAGATGGCACCCTAGAGAATTTCCAGTGATGAAAACGGTGTTTATTCACATGTAGTCTACGTTTCGGGGACAGACTACCCTTCCTCGGGACAGAACAGAACGTTCCCCAAAACATAGACTATGTGAATAAACACCGTTTTCATTTTGATAACTGGAAAGTCTCTAAGGTGCCATCTTAACACCTTGGTGTGGATATACAGAGGCTTATCCCTCAAGAGAGGCACCGGACAGGTACACCCCCATATCTAGGTTGGCTAAATGCTGTGGATTGAGATTATATATACATATATATTGTTAAATTGAAGCTATGCAGGTTTTTGTCTCCATTTCTCCCAGTATGCTGCTCATACACCTACACTATATATGGCTCTGCTTATCATAAATATACAAATAAAAAAGTATTCATAAAAAAAAGAAAATAAAAAAAAAAGTAAGAAGGCTGCATACCTGTGTTCACTCTGAGGGCAAGCAGCAGCAGGTGTATATGCCCTGAGTGCATGCATACACAGGTTGCAGAATTGCAGTGCCTGCCTGTGACCTCGCTAGTATAATTAGGGGAAGAGGAGCTGGGCGGCCCGGGTCACCGTGTGCAGGAACTGGGGCAGAGATGGAAGAGAGGCTGCTGCTCAGTGCTCACTGGATGGTGGGCGTCCAGCGTTACAGCACTTGGGAAGAATGTGCGGGTGGCGCCGTTGTTAATATAGAGGGGAGCCACTCTTCAAGCTGCCTCCTCTCTCCTGCGCTGCGCTGTCAAAGTTCAGTGAGCGCGACAGGCAAGAAGCAGCAGCGCACAGCAGCAGGGTCGGCATAGCAGGCCGGGAGTGCGCCTCTCCAGCTCAGCGCCTCCCTGCTTTGCAGGTGCTGCTGAGCGGGCAGCGCCGGCCCTGAGTGTGGGCGGGCGAAGCAAGCCCCGCAAGGGGACTCAGACGCAGGGCACCATGAAACTACACAAGTACCTAAAAATGTATTAAAATGTTTGGTTGGGAAGGGACTGGCAGAACAAAACCCTCCTCCTCCAGGACGGAGGAATAGATTGCCCCAACCACTTACACTGTGGCATTTTAGTAAATAAAACTGCAAAAAGGGAGAAAACACCCCCTGCCTGGCGAAGGATGGACTTTTCCCCCAAGCAGCCCGGGACGAGAGGGGCAATGTTATTGGAGGAGAGAAGGGGTTGAGGTCACGGAGCAGCAGAGGGAGGAGAGTGACGGGTCCAGGAGAGGGGAGCGCGAAAAAGGACAGCAGGGGTCAGAGGGGAGCGGAGAGGACTGACCTGCCCGGGGGAGATACTGGCTGGGATAAGAGGAGCTGCGGCGGCAGTGTCGGGAGCGGGAGAGTGGAGCTGAGCGGCAGAGGAACATGTATAAGCAGTGTTACTACTGCGGGTGTTACATGTATAAGCAGTGTTACTTCTGAGGGTGTTACATGTATAAGCAGCGTTACTACTGAGGGTGTTACATGTATAAGCAGCGTTACTACTGCGGGTGTTACATGTATAAGCAGTGTTACTACTGCGGGTGTTACATGTATAAGCAGTGTTACTACTGCGGGTGTTACATGTATAAGCAGCGTTACTACTGCGGGTGTTACATGTATAAGCAGCGTTACTACTGCGGGTGTTACATGTATAAGCAGCGTTACTACTGCGGGTGTTACATGTATAAGCAGCGTTACTACTGCGGGTGTTACATGTATAAGCAGCGTTACTACTGCGGGTGTTACATGTATAAGCAGCGTTACTACTGCGGGTGTTACATGTATAAGCAGCGTTACTACTGCGGGTGTTACATGTATAAGCAGCGTTACTACTGCGGGTGTTACATGTATAAGCAGCGTTACTACTGCGGGTGTTACAGTGTATAAGCAGCGTTACTACTGCGGGTGTTACATGTATAAGCAGCGTTACTACTGCGGGTGTTACGTGTATAAGCAGCGTTACTACTGCGGGTGTTACGTGTATAAGCAGCGTTACTACTGCGGGTGTTACGTGTATAAGCAGCGTTACTACTGCGGGTGTTACGTGTATAAGCAGCGTTACTACTGCGGGTGTTACGTGTATAAGCAGCGTTACTACTGCGGGTGTTACATGTATAAGCAGCGTTACTACTGCGGGTGTTACGTGTATAAGCAGCGTTACTACGGAGGGTGTTACGTGTATAAGCAGCGTTACTACTGAGGGTGTTACGTGTATAAGCAGCGTTACTACGGAGGGTGTTACGTGTATAAGCAGCGTTACTACGGAGGGTGTTACGTGTATAAGCAACGTTACTACTGCGGTGTTACATGTATAAGCAGCGTTACTACTGAGGGTGTTACATGTATAAGCAGCGTTACTACTGCGGGTGTA